>NC_091066.1:25942093-26244111 GCF_000393655.2 Nicotiana sylvestris
ATTCAAAAACCCTTATGCAGGGCACAGGCTGTGCACAAATGCACCTGTGGTGCACAAATGCACATGTTGTGCAGATAGTGCACATGCCCTCCAATTCAGAAATTAAACAAACATTCCTTTTTTACATTTCTGATTCAAATTAACAACTATAAGTAGTTAAATTCAGTTCCTAACTGATTCAGACAATGCTCAAAAGAAGCAGATCGATTTTTTATTGTTCAAACATCTGAAACTAATTGACGACACATGTCGACTCGACTATATTAGTCATAACACATACAATCGAAACCAAAATCATACATTTAACAGTATAGGACACATGATTCGAATTATACTGACTAAGCAGAATTGTACTCGAGGAGTCAGCTAATCAGTTCAAATTTGAAGCTCAATTATTCGCACAACACATACACATATACACATTATCAGTAACAAGTAGAAGAAAGAAACAATCAAACACAAAGGCTCGGGCAAGGTGGACAGGACACAGTTAATAAAACTCAAAACAACAGATTTCACCAAACATGAACAGCTTTTAGAATAATCACATGGACTAAAACAAATAAAGAAAGGAAAGCAAACTTACCTTAAAACCCGAAAAATCAGAAAATCTTGACTTGGATTCTAACAGACCTTTCTTAAGGCTGAACGGACTTTAATCGAAGTGTTTCTCAGATGAGAAACACTTCGATTAAGGTCCATTAGACCTTAATCTCTTTGGCTTGAACAGACACGGAACATGCACGGGGAAAACTAGGGTTCAAAAATTAGATCTGGGATTCGTGTTTCCCTGGTTAGATTCGGACCAAACCAAGCATGGTTTGGTCACGAGGGGGTCCGGGGACTGCCTGGTGTGAAGTTGAGGTCGATTGGTGTAAATCGGGTTCCGACTCGAATCTTCAAATGAAGATTCGAGAAGGTGGGAAGGGATTCGAACTACGTGGTTAACAGATCCGTGTTCCGGACGGCAAGGGGGTTCTATGGTGTTAAGGACGGGGTCACCGGCGTCCGTGCCGCCGGTTTTTATGGTGAAGGATACAGGGGCGGCTCTAGGGTTTGGGGCTCTGGTGAAGACGACGAAGTCTGGGGTTCGGATAGGGGGGCAGGGTAAGGTTACAAGCTTATATAGTTAGTGGGTAGGTGGATCCTGGCCGTTGGATGAGATGTGATGAAGGGCCAGGATCCTTCGACTAACAGGGAACGACGTCGTTTCAAGGGTAAAGGGTTTGGGTCGGTCCGGGTGGAAACGGGTCGGGGTCATCAGTGGGCTGTGGGAAGGTGATCTTGGCCGTTGATCAATCTGAGATCAACGGCCCAAATCAAACCAGGTTCAAACGGTGTCGTTTGGAAGTTCTGGGTATCAACTGGTCTGGACCGGGCAGGCCTGGGTTTTGGGCTTAGTCTGTTTGGGCCAATTTATTTAAAATTGGCCCAAGTCTGGAAAGAGATTTTTTTTTCTTTTCTTCTTTATTTAAAAAAAACAAACCTAAACAAAATCAAATTAAAATTAAATACACACTTAATACAATTATTTGCACACACATTAAAATATTTCAAAATAGGTAAAATCAAACAAAACAAAATCACGGACGAAGATGCCTATTTATGATTTTCTATTTAACAACCGGATTACGGTTCGAATTATGCATGACACACACATTTTTTGTATTTTGTTTTAAATAAAAATAAAAAATGGGCAAAAGTCACAAATAATTAACAAAGTGCCGTACAGAAATCCAAAAATTGTACAACAGGACCAATTGTTATTATTATATTTTTTTATTCTTTTGGAGCGATTGTCGCGCAAAACAAAAATCACGTGCTCACAGCTGCCCCTCTTTGTTCGGAAACACGAAGAGTTTTTCGTACAAAGATAAAGTGAGCGTGTATGAGCGCTTTTTGCCTATGGACTACTCCGTATGAAGCATGTTTTTTGAAAGATCTGACCGAATCTTGCTTCAAAGATTTCCTACATATCCTGGGCTAAACAGGAATCAGGTCAATGTAGTTCGAGAAGTTTTGGTAGCTGGGACTACCATGGGATTGCAATGCTTGCTGCTACTGTTGTTGCTGTTGTCACTGCTGCGTCACTGACCGCCTTATTACAACCAAAGGAAAATTGGAAACTGAACTAACTACTTATATGCATGTCAACTGCTAGTTACAAGATTCCTATCTATGATTCTTTTGCGACTTGATCTTGGGTCTTAGCTGATTCTGCTTGTAGACTCCGATCTGAATCTTGATGCTTGCGAGTTGCGGCGACTTGTTTAATCTCTGGGATACTGAGTGAGACGCGATTGGCAGGGTTCAGGACCTTAATCAAATGTTGGAGTCAATCTGCCTTCCATTTACTCCGATATCTCGGGACATCTTCTCTTTTTCTTTTTCTTCTTTGATTCCGAGTTGGGACTCATCTCGTGGGTCATTTCGATCCATGTGGTTCGAGGTTAGACCTGCGGGAGAAAACAAACGAACGAAATTTTCTGCCCCAGTTTCACTAGGAAAATTTCGTTAATTATTGCCAGGAAGTTCATAAAATTGATGAAGGAAGATAAAAATGCTTAGTTCAGGATTGGAGCCCTAATACCGACTAGCTGGGGAGAAGTTTAGTTTTAGAGTTGAAACTCTAATACTGACCAACTGGGAAAAAGTTTAGCTTAGGGTTTAAAACCCTAATGCTGACTGAAGGAAAAGTTCAGTTTAGGGTTTAAAACCCTAATGCTGATTACAGGAAAAGTTCAGTTTAGGGTTTAAAACCCTAATGCTGACTAAATGGAAAAAGTTCAGTTTAGGGTTCAAAACCCTAATGCTGACTAAAGGGAAAATTCAGTTTCGGGTTTAAAACCCTAATGCTGATTGCATAGAAAAGCTCAGTTTAGGGTTTAAAACCCTAATGCTGGCTGAAATGGAAAAAGTTCAGTTTAGGGTTTAAAACCCTAATGCTGACTAAAAGGAAAATTCAGTTTAGGGTTTAAAACCCTAATGCTGATTGCATGGAAAAGCTCAGTTTAGGGTTTAAAACCCTAATGCTGGCTGAAATGGAAAAAGTTCAGTTTAGGGTTTAAAACCCTAATGCTGATTGCATGGAAAAGCTCAGTTTAGGGTTTAAAACCCTAATGCTGGCTGAAATGGAAAAGTTCAGTTTAGGGTTTAAAACCCTAATGCTGACTAAAATGGAAAAAGTTCAGTTTAGGGTTTAAAACCCTAATGCTGATTGCATGGAAAAGCTCAGTTTAGGGTTTAAAACCCTAATGCTGGCTGAAATGGAAAAGTTCAGTTTAGGGTTTAAAACCCTAATGCTGACTAAATGGAAAAAGTTCAGTTTAGGGTTTAAAACCCTAATGCTGACTAAAGGGAAAAGCTCAGTTTAGGGTTTAAAACCCTAATGCTGGCTGAAATGGAAAAAGTTCAGTTTAGGGTTTAAAACCCTAATGCTGATTGCATGGAAAAGCTCAGTTTAGGGTTTAAAACCCTAATGCTGGCTGAAATGGAAAAGTTCAGTTTAGGGTTTAAAACCCTAATGCTGACTAAATGGAAAAAGTTTAGTTTAGGGTTTAAAACCCTAATGCTGACTAAAGGGAAAATTCAGTTTAGGGTTTAAAACCCTAATGCTGATTGCATGGAAAAGCTCAGTTTAGGGTTTAAAACCCTAATGTTGGCTGAAATGGAAAAGTTCAGTTTAGGGTTTAAAACCCTAATGCTGACTAAATGGAAAAAGTTCAGTTTAGGGTTTAAAACCCTAATGCTGACTAAAGAGAAAATTCAGTTTAGGGTTTAAAACCCTAATGCTGATTGCATGGAAAAGCTCAGTTTAGGGTTTAAAACCCTAATGCTGGCTGAAATGGAAAAGTTCAGTTTAGGGTTTAAAACCCTAATGCTGACTAAATGGAAAAAGTTCAGTTTAGGGTTTAAAACCCTAATGCTGACTAAAGGGAAAATTCAGTTTAGGGTTTAAAACCCTAATGCTGATTGCATGGAAAAGCTCAGTTTAGGGTTTAAAACCCTAATGCTGGCTGAAATGGAAAAAGTTCAGTTTAGGGTTTAAAACCCTAATGCTGATTGCATGGAAAAGCTCAGTTTAGGGTTTAAAACCCTAATGCTGGCTGAAATGGAAAAAATCAGTTTAGGGTTTAAAACCCTAATGCTGATGGCTGGGGACAAAATTCGAGAACAACCACTGACTTCTTTTTTATTGAATTTTCTTACTTTAGTAAAAGAATAAAGGGAGTTTCGTGGAAACTTACCTTTCGAGTGAATTCCTTATTGCCAAAATGTTTCTTGTACCCATGTACCTTCTTCTTTGGGCGACACCTGCTTCTTACACGGTTGTCTTGGATTAAGCCTGTTTGAACTTTTCAGACAAAGAACATTTGTTAGTTCGGAAAATGACGGTCGGTTTGGTGACCTTGATCGTTCCCGGTTGCCTTGTTGCGTCTTCATTTCTGTCGCGAAGTCCCGCTATTGATTTGATTCATATGTCGGAACCCTTTAGACTGCTCAGGCTTGCATTTCCAGATTCTGTGATGATTTGCCTCGTAAGGCTCTTTTTCTTTTCTCTCTCTTTTTTTGTCCCGTTTTGATTGGAGGTTCTCAACGGGGATTTTATTGGAGGTATTCTGTGGGAATTTGTACAAAAGGAAGCTCTGTGGGGGAATATTTACAAAGTGGATTCTTTGTGTGGATTTTGTACAATGGGGCATGCTGGGTATTTGTTTCAAAGCGAGTTTTCCAGGCTTGGTTGGGGTAAGCTTGTTGGGGAATTTTTATAAAGGGACCCGCTGGGGATGTGCTGGGGAAATTCCAACGGGGATTTTTTTTATTATTATTATTATTTTTTTTTTTTATATATATTGGGGAGACTTTGTGGGGGATTGTACAAAGGGAGACTCTGTGGGGATTCGTCCGAAGGCGGACTTGCTGCGGAAAATTTCTCTTTTCCCTCCTTACTTCGAACGCCATCAAACATCATGATTCATCAATCTTGGACAAACGTACCAACGAAACGAGGCGTTTTCCTTCATGAAACGGAAGTCCGTGCAACCAAGCCTGCCACCTGTCCTTTCTGGTACATCTAGAACTTGGGCTTAAACATAAAAGAGATTCGAAGAAAAACAAAGAAAAGATAAAACGAATTTCAGAAAAGGAGTGCCCCTTTCGGGACGAGAAAGACTTATCTGAGGAAGATAATGCTGGCTTTAAATGACATGACATGCTCTTTGGACTGGACGCCTGACTTTCCATGAGCTTGCGTTTCCCTCAACCAGAACGGATCTGTGATTCCAAACCTGGTGGAACTTTGCCGAAACCTCCTTGGGTGGGGTCACTCTTTCGGCCAACAGCGCCCTTTGCAGATTTTTGCCGGCTGACCTCTCTCATTTTCTTCCTGTCATCGCTTGATAGCACTCTTTGTGAGTTTTTACTAAACAAGCTCTCTCATTTTGGTTTCTCTACTCCCGTCGCCTCGTGGTGCCTGAAGGTTTTCACCGACGAGACTCTCTCATTTTATCTCTCTTAATTCAGAGTGTGCCGGTCTCCATTTGTGACGCTTATTGGTTCCCCACCATCTTCGGTAATTGATTTGAAGGCTTGTGCTTGGTAAAGAGAGGTAGATAATATTAACTTCTCAACTGCTCGACGTGCCCCGGTTTCAATTTCAGGGTAAATGGGATTTTATTATTGGTGTGACTGAACCTCAGGGAGAGGCTGCCTACGTATCCTTTCGGAATCAAGTCAAACGTAGTTCAGGCCTCAATCAATGTTTTTGTTTTGTTTTCTTCTTCTTCTTTTTTTCTTTAAGTGGCTCAAAGGTTTGTAGAGAGGATTGGGTAGTGTTTGGGGAGTAGTGGGGAATAAAACCTTTGTCATTTTAAATACGTCAAGACTAACTGGAGTATAATTCAGACGTAGTATCTCTTGACTGCATCCGCATTTACTGCTGTGTCGGGGTCATTTCCTTCGATATCACCTAAATACAATGCTCCTCTCGGCAATATCTTCCTTATGATGTATGGGCCTTTCCAATTTGGAGCAAACTTCCCTTTTGCTTCCTCATGATGCGGCAGAATACGCCTCAGTACCAGCTGACCTACTTCGAAATTCCTGGGTCGGACTTTCTTGTTGTAAGCACGGGCCATTCTTCGTTGGTACAACTGTCCGTGACAAACCGCGGCCATTCGCTTTTCATCAATCAAAGTCAATTGCTCTAACCGAGTCTTGACCCACTCGCTATCTTCGATTTCCGCTTCGACAATGATTCGAAGCGAAGGAATTTCCACCTCTGCTGGTATTACAGCCTCGGTCCCATAAACCAAAAGATAAGGAGTCGCTCCTACTGATGTGCGTACCATAGTGCGATACCCCAACAATGCAAAAGGTAACTGCTCATGCCACTGTCGGGAACTTTGGATCGTTTTCCTCAAAATCTTCTTGATGTTTTTGTTTGCCGCTTCCACAGCGCCATTGGCTTTCGGCCGATAAGGAGTAGAATTCCTATGCGTTATCTTGAACTGCTCGCATACATCTCCCATCAAGTGACTGTTCAAGTTTGCTGCATTATCTGTAATGATAGTCGCAGGAATACCGAAACGGCAGATAAGATTTGAGTGTACAAAATCCACTACAGCTTTTTTAGTGACCGACTCGAGAGTGACAGCTTCTACCCATTTTGTGAAGTAATCGATGGCGACCAGTATAAACCTGTGTCCATTCGAAGCCTTCGGTTCGATTGGTCCAATGACGTCCATGCCCCAGGCGACAAATGGCCAAGGTGCAGACATGGGATGCAGCTCCGTGGGAGGTGCATGAATCAAATCACCGTGCACCTGACACTGATGACACTTCCGAACGAAGCTAAAGCAATCCTTTTCCATGGTCATCCAGTAATAACCTGCTCGAAGGATTTTCTTTGCTAAGACATAACCGTTCATGTGAGGTCCGCACACACCTGCGTGTACTTCGTGCATGATCTTTCTTGCCTCCTCGATATCGACACATCTTAAGAGATTGAGGTCCGGAGTCCTCTTATATAACAATTCACCGCTCAAAAAGAAACCACTTGCATGTCGCCTAATGGTCCTCTTTTGATCTCCAGTAGCGTGCTCGGGGTATTCTTGCGTCTTCAGGAACCTCTTGATGTCATGGTACCAAGGCTGCGTATTTGATCCCGCCTCGATTACACTGCAGTAACCGTGTCTTTCCTTGATTTGGATTTCCAAAGGATCGACGTGGGCGTTGCCCGGGTAGGGTAGCATTGAAGCCAAAGTAGCAAGTGCATCTGCCAGTTCATTGTGACACCTCGGGATATACCTGAACTCTATTGATGTAAAGCGCTTGCTGAGGTCCTCCACATGCTGTCGGTAAGGGATAAGTTTGACATCCCGAGTTTCCCATTCGCCTTGAGCTTGCCGGATAATCAGGTCAGAATCTCCCATAATCAGTAAGTCTTCGACATCCTGATCGATTGCCATATGCATGCCCATGATGCAGGCTTCATACTCAGCTGTATTATTTGTGCAAAAGAAACGAAGTCTAGCTGTGGCGGGATAATGCTGACCAGAAGGCGAGATCAAAATTGCCCCAATCCCTACACCCTTGGCGTTCACGGCTCCATCAAAGAACATCTTCCAAATATGAGCTTCCTCCGAGACCACTTCTACGGTGTTTACTTCTTCATCTGGAAAGTAGGTATCCAATGGCTGGTATTCCTTATCGACCGGATTTTCGGCCAAATGATCTGTTAACGCCTGGGCTTTCATTGCTGTGCGAGTGACATAGACTATGTCGAATTCCGTAAGCAAGATTTGCCATTTAGCCAGTCTCCCAGTAGGCATTGGTTTCTGAAATATATACTTCAAAGGATCCAACCTGCTTATGAGGAACGTAGTGTGGGCTTGGAGATAATGTCTCAGCTTTTGAGCAACCCATGTGAGAGCGCAGCATGTCCTTTCCAGCAGAGTGTATTTGGCCTCGTAGCCGGTGAATTTCTTGCTCAAGTAGTAGATTGCTTGCTCCTTCTTTCCGGTTACGTCGTGTTGCCCGAGGACGCAACCGAAAGAGTTCTCCAAGACTGTTAGATACAAGAAAAGTGGCCTCCCTGGTTCTGGAGGGACCAAGACTGGGGGATTCGAAAGGTATTCTTTGACTTTATCAAAGGCTTCTTGACACTCAGTTGTCCATTTGATCGCTGCATCTTTCCTTAACAGCTTGAATATGGGCTCACACGTGCTTGTCAGTTGGGAAATAAACCGACTGATGTAATTCAACCTGCCCAACAGACTCATCACGTCTTTCTTTGTTCTCGGGGAGGTAGATCTATGATGGATTTTATCTTAGTTGGATCTAGCTCGATTCCTCTCCTGCTTATGATGAAGCCCAAAAGTTTGCCTGACGGAACTCCGAAAGCGCATTTGGCTGGGTTCAGCTTCAAGTCATACTTCCTTAATCTCTCAAAGAATTTCCTCAAGTCTTGGATGTGATTATCCTGCGTCCTGGACTTGACTATCACATCGTCCACGTACACCTCTATTTCCTGATGCATCATGTCATGGAAAATGGCAGTCATGGCCCTCATGTAAGTAGCCCCAGCATTCTTCAAACCAAATGGCATGACCCGGTAGCAGTAGGTGCCCCAAGGTGTGGTGAAGGCAGTTTTCTCGGCGTCCTCTTCATCCATCAATACCTGATGATACCCAGCGTAACAATCTACAAAAGACTGTATCTCGTGTTTGGCACAATTATCAACGAGGATGTGGATGTTGGGCAGCGGGAAATTATCTTTAGGACTTGCTCTGTTCAGATCTCGGTAATCTACACATACCCGAGTTTTCCCGTCCTTTTTTGGTACTGGAACCACATTCGCCAACCATGTTGTATATTGGACTACCCGAATCACTCCCGTTTTCAGTTGTTTGGTGATCTCCTCTTTAATCTTGTCACTGACCTCAGTTTTGAACTTTCGTTGCTTTTGTTGAACTGGAGGACAATCAGGATGAATCGGCAATTTATGAACCACTAGATCAACACCTAGTCCCGGCATGTCATCATATGACCAAGCAAACACGTCTTTAAATTCAAAAAGAAGTTGAATTATCGCCTCTCGCGTTTTCTTGTCC
The DNA here is from genome assembly GCF_000393655.2 of Nicotiana sylvestris. Taxonomy (NCBI): domain Eukaryota; kingdom Viridiplantae; phylum Streptophyta; class Magnoliopsida; order Solanales; family Solanaceae; genus Nicotiana; species Nicotiana sylvestris. The sequence continues at coordinate 25,951,207 of NC_091066.1, forward strand.
GTGTGAATGCTTATCTTGGTCTCCCGGATTTCTTCCGGGGTTCCTAAATTTACCGGTTCAGTGTCATTCAGATTTGGCTTAGGTTTATTCTCGAAATATTCCAACTCTCGGTTTATCTCCCTAAAAGCCTCTTCCGCATCATATTCTGGTTCTGGGTTCATTAATTCGCAGTTAAATAGCTCATTGTGATCTGGGCGTGAAGTCCGCAAGCATGTCATATTTAAAGCCGCATTATTAGGACTGAAAAGAAAGATAAAAGGCAAAATAACAAAAAATTAGAACAAAAGAAAGAATGGGAAAGCAATGATGATTTTTTTTTATTTTCTTTGGAAAGTTGGAAGACAACAATGTTTACAACTTAGGAATTCAAAACAACAATTGAAAAGGAGAAAACGTTCAAGTTATGTCCTGGAGATAACTCGTGACACAGGAAAGGTGGCAGGACAGGTCTACCCGGACTTTCGTCTAGTCGGGAATGGCGTGGCCTCCCAGTTTTGAAGTTGGGCATTCGGCCCCATGTACAGCATCTCAGCAGTGCTTGTGCCTTCACCTGGTTGAACCATGTGGACCTCGTAGAGCATTTCCCTCATCGCCCCACATATCTCCTCGATTTCCTCAGCTGTGAAGACCTCATCATCTTCTTCTTCAGCGTACCTTGGCCTGATGAAAGTCACATATAAATCCGGTAGTGGTTGAGGTAACTTCCAAACCTCATTTTTCCTTTTCTTTGCCCACTCTTTGTCTGATGGAGTAGGTTTGAAACCTAGTCCAAAAGGTTTCTTGGTGACTGGCAAAGTAATAGGTTCTGTTATTCCCTGAAGGGTTCGTCCAAGCCCCTTCCCTGGCCTAAATCCATGCTGGATCATCTCTTTGGCCACCATAACCGAGGCGTTAGACAAGAAAGGTTGGGGGCAGGGTATTCCCTCTTCGTGCTGCTCTGCCAGTACAATCTCAAAAGCTTGATAGACCGTGTGTTCGCTCCCTTCTCTCGGTTCCAGATATGGAATGGATGGGTCCTGGTAAATAGCATGCTCATCTTCTCCATGGACCACGATTTCTCGGTTTTCGTACTCGAACTTCACCATCTGGTGAAGAGTGGAAGGCACGGCTCCTGCCGCATGGATCCAAGGTCTGCCAAGGAGAAAATTGTAGGATGTATCCATGTCGAGCACCTGGAAAGTCACTTGAAATTCGACCGGTCCTATGACCAACAACAGGTCTATTTCTCCCATGGTATCCCTCTTGATGCCGTCGAAAGCCCTTACGCAGACCTTGTTGGGTCGGATTCTTTCGGTCCCAATTTCCATTCTTTGTAGCGTGGAGAACGGGCAAATGTCAACGCCTGAGCCCCCATCCAACATTACCCGCTTGACATAATAGTCTTCGCATTTAACTGTTAGATGCAAAGCCTTGTTGTGTGCCGCTCCTTCCGGGGGTAGATCGTTCTTGCTGAAAGAGATTTGGTTGACGGCGAAGAATCTTTCTGTCATCCGCTCTAATTGTTCTACCGAGGTTTCAACTGGCACATATGCTTCATTCAGGGTCTTCAGTAAGATCTTTTGAACAATGACAGCATGGACACTTGCTCGGGGTACTTGCACAGTTGATCTATCACTTCGTAATCCGGCATTTTCATTTGTTGGAAGAACACTTCCGCTTCTTCAACACTTACGGGCTTCTTTGGCGGGAAGCGCCTTTGTGTGGCGTTGTTCAGTTCTTGGGTATTTGAATACCTTCCAATGAAAGTATTTTCTGGAAGTTCTCCCATGACCTCTTTACCTTTGTACATTACCAAAGTCTTTTGATAATTCCACGGCACTGTGGACGGGTTGGTCATTGGCTTTTGTGGCACGCGTCCGATAACCACTGGCTCATTCGGCCGAGGTGGTTGAATCGTCCCCCGGACCACATAGGCCCCTTTTGGCACGTACATAGGTTTTGTCTTTTTGATTCCGAAGTTCTGCGTCTTCTCAGCTTGACCTCGTGGTATGTAAAGAACTCCATCCTTTACCGGTACCACTTTCTTCTCCACCTTCTTTTCAGGCACTTTCTTTATAGCTTTGGCCTCTTCCCCCTTTTCTGGTTTTTGGTCCGTTTCGGGCCTTTTTCCCGTGTCGACAATGGTAATTATGGCTTTCAGAGCAGGGTTGAACTCTTTGTCTTCACAAATCATTCCGATCAGCGGCCCATTATTGTGAGCAGGTAATGGATTGTTAGTTACATTCGGGATCTCCTCGTCCCTTAGCACTATTTTCCCTTGCTCTATCAAGTTTTCGACCACTCTTTTCAACGACCAGCAGTCATTTGTGTTATGTCCCTCGGCTCATGAATGATAGGCGCATCTGACTCCAGCTTTGTAAGAAGGTGACGTCGGGTTTTGTCTTGTTTGAGGGATTGGTTGCAAGAAACCCAACTGGACCAGCTTTGGGAACAAAGTTGAGTATGGCTCACTGATGGGCGTGAAAGTCCGCCTTCTGGGTGGCTCCTGAGGGCGGAAGTTATTCTGCGGGGGTTGTGGGTTATAGTGGTTGCGGTAAGGAGGCTGATTTCTGGGAGGTGGAGCTGGGCCTCGGTTGGCTTGTTGTGGCGGATGGGTATAAGGTTGGGCATTCATGACCATATAAGGTTGATGAGCATATGCCAAATTTGAGTGGGGGTAGTAGTGTTGTGGGGCTCTTTCCGGAAAATGGGGCCTGGGATGACGATACTCCCTTGCTTCCGAGGCTGCCATAGTCGTTTCTTCCTTCTTCTTCCCCCTTGTCGTTCCTCCGGACCCGCTTTGGACGGCCTGGGAGGTCGCCCTTATGGCTGCTTGACTCAGAATCCTACCTGTTTTCAGGCCATTTTCCACCATCTCTCCAATCTTGATCGCTTCCGCGAATGGCTTACCCATGGCTGACATCATGTTTTGGAAATAGTCAGACTCTTGAGCCTGGAGAAAGGTAGTGACCATTTCCACTTCATCCATGGGAGGCTTCACTCTCGACGCCTGTTCACGCCACTTAATAGCATATTCTCTGAAGCTTTCCGAAGGTTTCTTCTTTCAAATTCGACAGAGAGTTTCGGTCTGGCGCAATGTCGATGTTATACTGGAATTGTTTTACAAAATCTCTGGCGAGATCATCCCATATATGCCATCGGGACATTTCCTGATCCATATACCATTCCGAAGCTATCCCTACTAGACTTTCCCCAAAATACGCCATCAGCAGTTCTTCTTTTCCGCCGGCTCCCCGTAATTGGTTGCAGTATTTCTTAAGATGTGCAATGGGGTCACCGTGCCCATCGTATTTCTCGAACTTTGGGGTCTTGAAACCCGTTGGCAGGTGCACGTGAGGGAACATGCACAGGTCGGCGTAAGAGACGCTCTTTTGTCCGCTCAATCCTTGCATATTCTTCAAACTTTGTTCAAGGCTTCTCATTCTCTTGGCAATCTCATTTTGTTCTGCAATTCTGGGGTTCTGATCCTGCCCAGGTGCAAGCTCGCACTGAGGCGGTAGAGGATTAGTACTGGTAGCGAACCTAGTTGGTTCCATTGAGAACGATGGTGCTTGGAATGTAAAGGAGGATGAGTCAAAGCTTGGCTTGTACGTGGCTGGCTGTGCCGTGATCGGGCAAGGCGATGCAGTAAAGATGTTCATGCTTGCATCAGTGGCCGACATTCGGGGATGAGGCTCAGAAGGCGATCCAGCAGAGAAGGCTGAGGTGGCTGGGTACCCGAATGGGGTAGCAGGATAATTTATGGGAACATTAGAAGTCCCACTTGACCTGGAGAATAATTCAGGGAATCCGGGGACGACACTTGGCGGCTCTTTCCCATTATTCCAGTCGTCCAGCATTTCCAGCATGCGGAGCCGTAGGATTCTATTTTCCTCCGCAGTTGCGGATTCAGGTGTGAGGACGGCTGAGATCGAGCTTTCCTCGGAAACCGGGATTGTTTGCGATGGAATTTCTGAAGACATTTCCACACTTCCTTTTGACCTGGTGAAGTAAGTGTGAGTACTGCTTCTGGTCCTAACAACAGGTAGTTGAACACTTCTCCTTGACCTCGTGAAGTATGAGTGCGAGGCCAGACTTTCACCAAACCAACTATCTTTCCAAAAACCCTGAGGCTCATCGACAAGCGCACGGTTAATTTGCAGCAAATAACAGATAGTTAATCTCACGTTGGGCATGATGCACCTATACAGTTAAGTGGATTACTATATGTTTGTTACGAGAGCATGCGTCATTCCGGCATTTTTCCTCTTATTAGTTTTTCCCCTTTTTTCTTTTTTTTTGTTTTTCTTTTATTATTTTTTTTATTTTGCAGTAAAAGAAATGCAACTGGATCCGATGAGGATTGCCTACGTATCACGATGCCTGCGTGAATCAGATCATTACGTAGTTCGAAAAACACAAATGAGCGTAAAAGAAACAACCTCTTTATTGTTGAAATGGTCTATTACAAACTACATTTTGCAAAAGAAAGAGCAAACTTTGAAAATAAACCTAGACTCAAAATAGACTAAAAATCACCCTGATGGGAAAAAACAGGCAGAAGATGCTAAGATACAGGCTTGACTTATGAGTGCATTATGGTTTTGAAAAGTGGTGTCCGCGGGGCATCGTTCGGCCTCGCCGCGGTCTTAGGTGCGAGATCCCTCTCAAGTTGCTCCAACTCATGCATAGTCTGCTTGACATAACCCATCACTGCCGAGAGGACGGTAACGCTGGACATGTTCTCACATCGTAGACATCGTCTGGTGATGGCATGGGCAATGGCCTTGATCCTATCTCTGGTTTGCTTCTTCTCTATGAGTAGGCGTTTTATCTGATCGCTACATATCTTGAATACTTGAGCATCCTGTATATGCTGGTGCTTCAGTCGCCGTACTTCCAACTTCATCTGGGCTATTGAGTCGTACCAGTATCTGCTCTCAATTTGGAAACCCTTGGCCTGATTAGCTGCTTTGATCTCAAGTGTAGCCATCTCTCTCTTTATTTTAGCAACAGTTTTCTCGTGGTCGCCTTCCAATTGATTCAGGTATCGGCGATGCTTATCTGCTCTTGTATCCCACTGTGCCCTGAGCTCTGCTATGACGTTTTCAGATTTCTCCAAACTATCTTGCCATTCCCTGATTTCACCTTTTAGCCTTTTTATCAGCTGCTCGTCTAATCGATGCCTTGGCTGTTTATCCGCATCCACCCTTATCTGTTTGATCTGGGCTCTGAGCCTTTCGTTGTCCTGAATTAACCTGTTCCGCTCTCCCAGATTGGTAGCATCTTGCACATTGTGCTCATATTTCAAACTTTCCACTTGTTGCTTTAACCTGCTGATTTCGGCGCAATAGCCTCTTTCCTTTGCTAACCAATCCCACTGCCTTTGCGATGATTCGGTGAAATTCCGGATGTGGGGTCTCTTAGCTGGCCTTTCATGCTCAAGTTCCCTTCTATACCATGCAAGGTAACCTGGCGCCATCTCTCCTTTGGCTCGATCCCGCACGCAAGTATCTGATTTCAAATATTGGCACTCACTCCAGATTTGGCGAATCTTTGCTTCTGGGAATTGTCCGTTAGGACTTATCTCAACTGCTTGAGTGCTAAGATCTTCCTCATGAGGTACTGTCTGGCATCTTCCGAACTGTCTCAAAACTCGGCAGGGTGCGTAAGGTTGAATGCTCTTAAGCCCCATCAGTAAGAAATGAGTTTTAGCTGCCGACGTATATAGGATCTCATCAACAGGCAACCATCCCAACGTCCATTGTATTTGGCTGGCAGTAAGAGCTTGAAAGAACGAGGTCCATGCCAGGACTCCTTTGGGCAAACTGATCTCTTTGGTTCTCGTGTAAGATTCTTCTATGCAGGTCTTTTCCGGGGAACCATGGCTCAAAATCTCGGAATGATGGCAGAGGTGCTCGGTCATCCATATCTGTAGGAGCAAGTTACAACCTTCGAAGAAATTTCCCCCAGCTTTACAAGCTGTAAGAGCTCGAAAGATGTCAGATACCACCATAGGCGCGAGAGTACTGTCACTTTGCGTGAGTAAAGTGCTGACGACCCCGGATATCTTCAAATCAATGTTTCCGTCTTTCCTTGGAAATACCAGAAGGCCCAGGAACATCATCATGAACGCTACCCGTCTGTGCTTGTCCCACTTCTGACGAACTCCTTTGCTGCACAGTTTGTTGATTGGATTATTGAATCCCCCCTCATGACCGTACCTATCATATATGAAGCATGGAGTACAAAATCCGGCTGCCAGATCCGGGTTGTGGACTGTTCTAGGTATCTTCAATGAATCTAGGAACCGATGTACCGTGACGACTCTTGGGGCGACCAAGTATTTTTCCCTCAAGGGAAGTTCAGTATTCCCGATGTATCCGGCCATTTCTTCCAAAGTCGGGGTGAGTTCAAAATCAGAGAAATGGAAAACATTGTGCGCCGGGTCCCAATAGGTAACCAAAGCTCTTATGATATCTCCCCGAGGCTGGATTTCCAACAAACCCACAAGACCTTTCAGATATTTCTTAACCTCATTTTGTCCTTCAACACCTAGATCATTCCACCATAGCCGTAACTTGACAGGGATTTTGGTCATTATTGAAAAATGTTCATTTTGCATCGTGCTCATCCTGCACATTTATTAAGGTGATTTTAACAAAAAAAAATAACTCGACTCAAAATATTTTAAAGAGGGGATCGAGTTTTGAACACGACCTTTAAACACTTTGAGGATGAGGATTTTAAGGCTGTGTGGGTCAACTGGATAAAAATGCTAAACAAGACCCAAAGGTGGTTGTTCATGCAAAGTCAGCCTTCCGGCGTCCCTTTTCGGGAACATTCGGCTATTTATGATAAAACAACATCACCTGACTTATTTATGACTCTTTTTTAAAATTTGACATATTTCCCCTTTTTATTTTATTGATTTTGGCTATTTTAGCAGAATGGGGTTGAACCCGACGAGGGTTGCCTACGTATCTCACATCCGGTGAGAATCAAACCGGCGTAGTTCGGGCATCGAAAATGGAGTAACTAGACTAACCCCTTTTTTTGGAATTTTGAAAGAAATGCTTTAAAAGAAGAAAGAAAATTTTGTTTATTTTGATTTTTATTTTTTTTTTATTTTTTTTTTAAAGAAAGACTTCTAAAAATTTATTTGCTTTTGACTTGAACTTTGGAAATATTTTTTTTTTTTTTGAACAAAAAGAAAATGTGTTTGGTTGATTTTTTTCTGTTTGTTTTACCTTTTCTACGAGAGAAAGAATGTATATGATGTTTCCTCTTAAATTTTGAAAGAGGGACTTTTAAGAAAATGATATGGAATTTTGGGTTTTATTTATTTACAAAAGCACTTCTAAAGAAAAATCCTAATATTTTGAAATTCAATTTTTCAAATATTTTTTTTTTGGACATTTTACAAAAAAAAAAGAGACTAAAAAAAAGCAGAGAGTATATTTTTTGGATTTTTGTTGCTGCTTTTTAATTCTTATTTCATTTTTTCATATGAAAGACTTCAGAAAGAAGGAGACTATTTATTTTTTTATTTGAGTTTAAAGAAAACTTCTATATTATTTTTTATTTCTTTTTTTTGTATTTTCTAAAGAAACATTTATAAAGAAAGAACTAAAGAAAAATATTTTTTTTGATTTTTGAAAATTGGGGCCGGAACCGATGAGGTTTGCCTACGTATCTCACATCCGGTGAGAATCAGACCCCCGTAGTTCGGTACATCATGAATAGAGAAAATCAATTAAACCCAGAAAGCAAGAATATTTTTTTTATTATTATTTTCTTTCGAAAAGAGATAAAGACTAAAGATTTTTTTGTTTTAAGGAAGTATTTGGACTATTAGTCGGAATTTATAAAGAGGTGCTACGAAAGAAACAACACATTATGAATTTCCAATTTTTTTTACTTTTAAATAAATACCCTTTTTGATTTTTAAAAGAAAAGAAAAAAAATTTATATGTTTTTTTTAATAAATTAAACTAAAAGATAAATGTTGGTTTTATTCTTTTTTTTTAGAAAAATTCCGGCGAGGTTGTGACACTACTTGGACATTGGTTTTATTTTCCCAAAATAAGCAATTATCTCCCTACGCTGCTATTTTTCCTCTTTTTTTTTAGAAACCGGTCAGCATGCAGAACCGAAGCAAATAAATGCGCAAAACAAATAGGATGCAGCAGGGTGGTCTTTTCATTTCAGGTTGCCTGTCCTAGACGGACTCAACCCCTGTGTTGAGCCCCCTAAGTCAGATGCAACATGATGCAAATAAACGTTCTTACTAGGGATCCGGCATGAAGTTTCGTTATACTAGGTTTATACCCTGGGTATTTGTTCTAGACTGTGTACCCGAGCGGACAACTCGAGTTGAGGAGGGGGCTACGTACCGGGGACCCGCGAGATCGTCCGGCTTTGTAACTTGTCCGACCTCTTTCTTATTTCAGGTATCGACACTAACAGAATAGGGAGTCTCGACCAGCGAGCTTCTCCCCGGAGGTAAGAAGAGAAGGGTTTCGGCACAGTTTATATACAGTTCAGATAATATCAAAGCGGTAAAAGACGACATTTAGCACGTTATGCAAGAACATGTAATAAAGATCAGATAATAAAACCAAATATAACAATTATTCTAAGCTCGAATTCTTGAACCCTGAACCAGAGATTCTGGGTTCGTGTCCCCAGCAGAGTCGCCAGAGCTGTCACACCTCCTTTTTGCGCGCCCGGCCCCGAAGGGTTAAATGCGCGAGGGAGTTTTTCCAATTTAAGTGACAATATTCGAAATGGGATTATTTATTTAATTCAGAGTCGCCACTTGGGAAAGGTTTGGCTTTTGGTGTCCCAAGTCACCGGTTTATCTTGAATCCCAAATCGAGGAAATTTTCGACTTTTCCAAATGAAGTCTGCGAACCAGAAATTCTAAGTAAGGAATTCTGTTGACCCGAGGGAAGGTGTTAGGCACCCTCGAATCCCGTGGTTCTAGCACGGTCGCTTAAATTGTTATAATGGCTAAATATCTGATTTAAATACATGTTGTGACTTATGTGCTTTTATTAAGTTTAAACCGCTTTTATTATTATCATTTATTTTTTATAGAATTGCAACGTCGTGAAAATGCATCTCGAACCACGTCACAATCAATGCGCCCGTGATCGTCAACACATTTTGACTTCGTTGAGATTTGGATTTGGGTCACATCAATGTGCACCCGAATTTAAGAATATGATTTAATTAAGCCGCGCCTAAAGAGTCTAACGCGTTATTATTTTTTGAGAAGGCCATGAGATTCACTAAACGGCCTAGCCTGAATTCTAAATATTATGATTAGTTGTTGAGGGCCCCGCAATTTGCATTTTTTATTTAGCGAGGCTCGTCTCATTATTTTAGAAGAGGATATCCTAAAGTGACTACATTTCTATTATTTTGTTTCCAGAAATAGAAGAAAGAAAGATGTATGCTAATCGAAGTATATGCTTTGGCCTAAACCGGACTCCTATCAATTTCTGATTAGTTACTTATAAAGTGAAAAGACGTCATACCTTACGAAAATGCTTTAGTTGAACAAAGAAATTACATATGAGATTGATGAAATGCAATACTTAATCCGACAACATCCTTAAGTTGAATCTAAATCAAATTGCTTAAACAGGATTAATAGAGTTCCTTATTAAAAGATGTTACTGATGATGTTCAAAACTAGTCCTATAAACTGCCTATTGAAATTAAAACTCAAGAATCTGAAACTGTATTATCTTTAGCTAGATTTAAAACAGCCATTTGTCCTTACATATTCAAAGCATGCTGAAAGAGCGAGTTTAAGTTAACAATCGTATTAAATAGCTGCACATTTTCATGAATTGTATTTACATCTTGTATACTACTAAATGAATAAAACGTCGCAGTTTCAGATTGGCATAGACTTTAATTAAGTACAACCTTACTAATGTATCTCTATTAGGCTAAAAAAAAACTTACATATCTTAACGACATTTATATAAAAAAAAATCGTAAGCAATGCCACAGATGATTATAACTCCTTCAGATCTTTCGATTCAACTTTCATTGCAACATCAGACAGATTCGAAATGTGTACCTGAGGAAATGCTTATAATGAAGAAAGTAGGGGAGTCAGTTGAGCAACAGTGCAAGCGGAACAGCAGTAACAGATGAACAACAGCAGGCCAAATTCCCAGTGCAAAAATGCAACTTAGAGCCAATGAAAGATGGCAGAATGTAGCAAATTCCCAGCAATATAGAATCAGAATTTAACCAGAATGGATCCAGAACTGGACTAACACTTCACACAACCAGTAATCTCAAAACAAAACTCAAGATAAATCAATATGGAACGGCAAATCCAGACTAGTTGAGAATCAAGACAAAGATGAAAAATGCAGTTCCTTTTTTCTAAGTTAGGCCTCTCTTTTTCTATTTCTGTCCGGGTGTTTTCAGACAACTCCCCTTTTTCCTGTTTTCTTGTCAATCCCTCTTATATCAGTGTATTCCCCTCCCTTTATTATCAATCTCTATCTGTGGGTGTGTCTATGTGTGTATATGTATGTATTCTTCCCAGATCTATCTGATATCTTCTATCCTTTTCTTAACCATTCCCTTTGTCCCTATCTATGCTATCTATCTCCCTATGTATTTCAGCTCTCCCCCTTTTATAAGCCTAGAGTCATCCCTTTAACAGCCTGTTTAGACCAAAAGAATACCCTCCCATGTGTTGTCCCTTTTCAGTTCCACTTAGTTATTTAATATTAGAAAACTCATCACATTCCCTGGCACTTACCCTTTTGAAAAGAGGTTTAATACTTCTTAACTAAAGCAGGGTAATGGGCAACAGAATATATATCTGACAGCATGTGTTGTCAATTATTTTATTCAAAAACCCTTATGCAGGGCACAGGCTGTGCACAAATGCACCTGTGGTGCACAAATGCACATGTTGTGCAGATAGTGCACATGCCCTCCAATTCAGAAATTAAACAAACATTCCTTTTTTACATTTCTGATTCAAATTAACAACTATAAGTAGTTAAATTCAGTTCCTAACTGATTCAGACAATGCTCAAAAGAAGCAGATCGATTTTTTATTGTTCAAACATCTGAAACTAATTGACGACACATGTCGACTCGACTATATTAGTCATAACACATACAATCGAAACCAAAATCAGACATTTAACAGTATAGGACACATGATTCGAATTATACTGACTAAGCAGAATTGTACTCGAGGAGTCAGCTAATCAGTTCAAATTTGAAGCTCAATTATTCGCACAGCACATACACATATACACATTATCAGTAACAAGTAGAAGAAAGAAACAATCAAACACAAAGGCTCGGGCAAGGTGGACAGGACACAGTTAATAAAACTCAAAACAACAGATTTCACCAAACATGAACAGCTTTTAGAATAATCACATGGACTAAAACAAATAAAGAAAGGAAAGCAAACTTACCTTAAAACCCGAAAAATCAGAAAATCTTGACTTGGATTCTAACAGACCTTTCTTAAGGCTGAACGGACTTTAATCGAAGTGTTTCTCAGATGAGAAACACTTCGATTAAGGTCCATTAGACCTTAATCTCTTTGGCTTGAACAGACACGGAACATGCACGGGGAAAACTAGGGTTCAAAAATTAGATCTGGGATTCGTGTTTCCCTGGTTAGATTCGGACCAAACCAAGCATGGTTTGGTCACGAGGGGGGTCCGGGGACTGCCTGGTGTGAAGTTGAGGTCGATTGGTGTAAATCGGGTTCCGACTCGAATCTTCAAATGAAGATTCGAGAAAGTGGGAAGGGATTCGAACTACGTGGTTAACAGATCCGTGTTCCGGACGGCAAGGGGGTTCTATGGTGTTAAGGACGGGGTCACCGGCGTCCGTGCCGCCGGTTTTTATGGTGAAGGATACAGGTGCGGCTCTAGGGTTTGGAGCTCTGGTGAAGACGACGAAGGCTGGGGTTCGGATAGGGGGGGCAGGGTAAGGTTACAAGCTTATATAGTTAGTGGGTAGGTGGATCCTGGCCGTTGGATGAGATGTGATAAAGGGCCAGGATCCTTCGACTAACAGGGAACGGCGTCGTTTCAAGGGTAAAGGGTTTGGGTCGGTCCGGGTGGAAACGGGTCGGGGTCATCAGTGGGCTGTGGGAAGGTGATCTTGGCCGTTGATCAATCTGAGATCAACGGCCCAGATCAAACCAGGTTCAAACGGTGTCGTTTGGAAGTTTTGGGTATCAACTGGTCTGGACCGGGCAGGCCTGGGTTTTGGGCTTAGTCTGTTTGGGCCAATTTATTTAAAATTGGCCCAAGTCTGGAAAGAGATTTTTTTTTTCTTTTCTTCTTTATTTAAAAAAAAACAAACCTAAACAAAATCAAATTAAAATTAAATACACACTTAATATAATTATTTGCACACACATTAAAATATTTCAAAACAGGTAAAATCAAACAAAACAAAATCACAGACGAAGATGCCTATTTATGATTTTCTATTTAACAACCGGATTACGGTTCGAATTATGCATGACACACACATTTTTTGTATTTTGTTTTAAATAAAAATAAAAAATGGGCAAAAGTCACAAATAATTAACAAAGTGCCGTACAGAAATCCAAAAATTGTACAGCATGACCAATTGTTATTATTATATTTTTTTTTTATTCTTTTGGAGCGATTGTCGCACAAAACAAAAATCACGTGCTCACACTGTGGATTGAAAGAAATCAGCGAAGATTTGGAAGCAAAGCAAAGAGTCAGAACCAATTGGTGAAGGAAACTGCTTATGTTTGTAATATTAGGGCATCTACTAGAATTAAAAAATTGGTGCAGCAGCTTAGTATTTAGTTTAGCTCTAGTAGTTAAGTATCTTTTGTGTTCTTGCTTAGATTGCAGACTGTGATCCAGTCTTGCTATGGTTCTTATTGTAAATATTTTGGTGATTGATACATCTTTAATTACCAAAAAAAGGATCAAGTTTACCCTTTGTTACATTTTTTGTCTAAAAATACCCCTATTGTTATACATTTGGATCAAATATACCCTTTCTTCGTTAAAATTGTCCAAGGTGGATGCTCAATCTCACATGCATTGATATTTTAGCCATGTGGCATGCCACCTCACTACCCCAATCCATATTACCCCTCTCCCTTCATTTCTTTTTTTCCACCACTAGTACCTTTTACCTGTCAAAGAAAGGAACAAGAAAGTAATTTTTAATTTTTTCGCACGAATTTAAGTTCAAAATAGAGTCAAAAGATTACTTTAGCTAGAAAGGACTTCTAGAGCTATCGGCCATGGCCATCTCCAAATTGTTTCTTGTTTCTATCTTTTTTATTTCTCTGCTAGTTGTTCATCTTGTGAAGCAGACAGCCAAGCGTTACCTTTTATGTAGCTTCTTGAGTGTTGAAATATTTTGATGATGCTATTTTTAAGTTTGTGATCTTTTACATACTTTAAAGAAGACATAAATTGGATATGGTTCATGGAATTTGATCATTCAGCAGGTGAACATGCATGTAAGAGAGAGTTATTACAACCTAAAATTAGGTACTCATATCCAGCTGCTTCTTTTTTTCCTCCTCAAAAACGACAGCCACTAGGGGCGATTGTAAGGTGTAGACATGTGATTTTTGAACCTCCCTAAGATTTTTTATATTTTAGCGTAAAATATTTAATTTAGGCCTAATATAGCTATTTCAGCTCATTTTTACTATTTTACTTTATTTTATTACAAGAAAATAAAAAATTACAAAAAAATAGGTTCATTAATGTTTTATAGTCATTTTTAACCTTGAAAAAAATACAAAAAAAATAGTTTTGCTTTAACGGTCAGTCTTTTTTCTTTAATAATTATTTTTACTTAAGTAGAACTAATTAATATTTTTGATAATATTTTTAATAATATTTTTAGTTAATTAAGGTAATTTTACACATAGCTAGTCATAAAGGCCCAAGTTTCTAGTCCATTCCTTAAGCTCAATATCCAATACCCATTAAGTTAATCCTAGGGACCCTTCTAGACTCTTCTTTGAAACAAAAATAAATAAAAGACTCTAAGGACCTATATACACAAAATATAAACCTAGACTCTAGGACCTAGATATATAGACTCAACACCTACAATGGATAAATATATACAGCTAGAGCAGCCTTCAGCTAAAAAGACAGAAACAAGAACAAAGCCTGATATCCCTAAGAATAGACTCTTCAGCCGTTACACCAAAAGAACCACCCCACTGTTCTGCTTTCTTCTTCAAAAAGCCCCACCCCTTCACCATGGATTAAAGAAAAACAGCAACGGCTAACCTAGGCCTAAGGATCAGAAGTCGCCGAACACCAAACAACGACCCTTGAAGATCGAGCTTCTTCTTCCTGAACAAAACAACCCTGGACTCTAACATCTTTAGCCGCAACTCCCAAAAAATAGACCCGCATAATCGTTACCCCTTTATTCTTAACAAAATTGAAACACCAAAACCTTAAGACCCTCAAAAACACAATCTCCTAGCTCAAAAAATAGGCATATACACAAGTAGAGGAGAAAAGCGGACAAGAATTCTCATTCAATTGAATCAAGGGATTAATTTATTTCTGCTTGTATGGAGTTTGCGAGAGATCCCGAGTTCGCCGTTCGAGGTTAGGCTCGTAGTTTCGATCCTGGTTCTGTTTGGACTTTTATCGCAATGTCAAGATCCGGTCATAGATACGGTAAGTTTCATCCGTGTAGTCGCTGGAATTTTCGTTAGTTAAAAGACTATTTCAGGTTCATTTCTCTTTTACTTCCTAATTTGACATCATTTCAGTTCTTTGATGTGCTTATTTATGTGTAGTCTATTTGTTAGGCTAATTCGTTTGTTAAACACTCAGATATAAGTTTGTCTATTTGTATTATTCCATAAGTATATTTGTTGGTTGAGAGCATTTGTATAGAACGATATTGAAGAATTGATGTAGGAAGATTTTTTTTTAATGCTTCATGGGTTGGTATTGAAAGTTGGGGTTATGGATTTCGTTCACTTATCCATCGGTTTGCTTCATTTGTTTTATTTTAGTGGGTGTCTAAAGGATGCTAGTAAGTTGTTTAATGAGATGCCTCAAAATGTGGTTTCCTGGGGTACAATTATTGATGGTTATTTGCAAGTAAGGAGGAGGAGCAAGTTTTTGGGGTGGGTGAATTCAACTTTAGGAAATTTAACTACAATATAAAGTGTGGCTTTTAGCGCCTTGCATTAAATACAATATAAACAAAGCAACAGCGTTTATGCAATATTTTCTAGTGATGAGGAAGACAGAAGTAAGCCATGAATTACTTAGGCATTGTGGGTGTAGTGCTACTAAACTTTCTTAATATAGGAGTGTTGCTAATATACCACTAAATTTATTTAGTTTATATAGTTCGAGGTGTGCCATACTAAATTTTTCATGGCCCTCGCAAACCTTTTATTAACTTGAAAATGTGTAGTTGCTTTAGACGCGCTATTTAAATTGATTTCCTTAAACTCGGGTATGCATTTCATGTAACCCAAATCCAAATCTCAACAACGTTAAATAAAATGTGTCATAGGCCGCGGGTGCATTTCATGTGGCGTGGTTCAAGACGTGTTTTAGCTAACGTTGAATCTTACTAAAATTAATTAAAAGCGGTTAATAAGCTAAAATATACCATAGGCTAAGCATGTATTAAAATCAGATAATTATGCCAATAATAACAGTTGAGCGACCGTGCTAGAACCACGGAACTCGGGAATGCCTAACACCTTCTCCCGGGTTAACAGAATTCCTTACTCGGATTTCTGGTTCGCAGACTGTAATACAGAGTCAATCTTTTCCTTGATTCGGGATTTGAACCGGTGACTTGGGACACCATAAATCTCTCAAGTGGCGACTCTGAATTTTAAATAAAATAATCTCGTTTCAATTGTCACTTAAATTGGAAAAACTCGCTTATACATGTGTTCCTTTCTGGGGGTGTAGTGAAAAAGGAGGTGTGACAGCTTTAGCGACTCTGTTGGGGATCGAACCCAGAATCTCTGGTTCAAGGTTCAGAATTCGAGCTTAGATGAATTGTTGTATTTGGATTTATTTGTTATCTGATTACATGCTTGGGCCTAATGTGCTAAATGATGTTTTTACTGCTTTGATATTATCTGAACTGTATAAACTGCTATGAAACCTTTCTCTTCTCATCTTCGGGGATGTGCTCGCTGGTCGAGACTCCTTATTCGGTTAGTGTCATACCTTGAAATAAGAAAGAGGCTCGGACAAGTTACTAAACCGGATGGCCTTTTGGTTCCCCGGTATGTAGCCCCCTCCTCGGCTCGAGTTGTCCGCTTGGGTACACAGTCTAGAACATATACCCAGGTTTTGAATCTAGAATAACTCAGCCTCATGCCGGATCCCTAGTAGGAACGTTTGTTTGCATCATGTGCATTCAAATTTGGGGACTCAACACGGGGGTTGGGTCCGACTAGGACAGGTATACCCCAAAAAATAAAAGACCATCCTGATGCATCTTATGTGCTACATGTTGCATTTATTCAAGGGTAAAACGGTCATTTGGCGGACCAATGATAGCTGAGGGTAAATGAAGAAATTAAGAAAAAACAATGAAAAAAGAAAGAAGAAAAAAAATATAAAAAGAGAGAGTGAAGTGTGAAGATAAAGCGAGTGGGGCCTAATTATGTTTTCTGTTATATTTTGTTAAGAAAAAAAAGAGAGCTTGAAAATTCAAAGGATTTTTGTACTTTTTCATCATTTTTCAAAAATCAAAAAAAGGGGAAAAAGAAAATAAAAAAGAAGAAGAAGAGTTTACATGTTTCATCATTTTTCAAAAAAAAAAAAAAGAAGAAAAAAATATTTTCTCTAAATTAGTTGTTATTTTTATTTCTCGCCCGTATCCAATTTGCCCGAACTACGCGAACCTGATTCTCGTCTCTCGGGGCGGGATACGTAGGCAACCCACATAGGGTCCGGTCTTCCTAGTAAATCTTAGGTTCTTGCCTTTGCGGGGTCATAGCCAAATTTTGCACTTCTAGCCACCTTTTGGCCAAATAAGCCATTTTGCAAAAATAGCCTCAATCATGTCTTGCATGTGTCTTAGGGAATGTTATTGTCTCACATAATGCTAGTTTAAGTTTTCTCATACAGGTGTGGATCTACTTACTGGAGTTTGAGCATGACAGATACCCCAGGATCACTGCATTCAGGAGCTGCTTGAGGAGCCATTTTATGTTTTTGAGTCAATTGTTTTTGTTTTATTCTCTAGTCCTGTATAGTAGTATTTAGTCTTTTAGGTGATGTTAGAGTTTGTAATAGTCAGGTTAAGTTTGTCGAGTCTTTTGTTATTGTATTTCTTATTTTGTATGTGAAAATGTGTGACAAGTCAAAAATTCAGGAAAAAAAAGAAGAAATTTTGCGTTTTTGTTATAAGAAATAAACAAAATTCTCCTTTGAGATTGTTTTTCCTTTAGGCAATTAATATCTAGGATTTAAAATGAATTGTTTTTATATTTTCTCTACTATATTAGGACCAAAATTAAAAAAAAAAGAGAATTTTCTTTTAGTACTTCTTTAAAATCCTTCTTTAAGGTATTAATTCCAAAATCCAAAAAGATTTTCTTTTGAGGTGTTTCTTGGGAAAATTAGTGAAAAATGAAAAAAAATTCTTTTTATTTTCATTAGAACTTTAGGATATTGTACATAGAAAAAAAACATACTTTATCCTTTGTTTATCAATAGAAATTCTTCTTTAGGCAATCAAAATTGAAATCCAAAAAATATTTTATTTTATCTTTTTCTTGCTTGTTTCGAAACCTTGCATCAGAATATCAAATGAAAATTCTAAATATTTTTCTGTGGTTCACTCTTTAGATTTTCTTCTTAAAAAAGAGGAATCAAAAAATATCTTTCTCTTCTAGAGTTTTTCCTTAAAAGAGTATTCGTTTCAAAAAAAAAGAAAAAACAATCCGTTAAGCTTGAGTTTAAAATAGGTTATAGAACATTAAGTTTAGAAAATTCAAAAAAAAAAAGATTTACTTCATTTATTTCTCTTTTCTCACCAGAGTAGTCATTAAGGTAAAAAGAAAAGAAAAAGAAAAAGAAAAAAGGAGAATGTCAGTTTGTTTACTTTATTCCCGTACTTCCAGAACTACGCAAAGATCTGATTCATGCGGCGTCATGATACATAGGCAACCTACATAGGGTTTGATCGAATCATTTTTTTTATTATTTCATTTTTTTAAAAGAAGAGAAAAAAAAGAGAGAAAAAGATGGTGAAATTATGAGAGGTGAGAATTGAGAAGGAAAAAAGAGCGACAATCAGAAAGAAAAGGGGAAAGAAAATGAGCGAGCTAAGAAGTGCGAGGAAAGAAAAGAAAGGAGAGAATGAAATGAACAAATTGGGATGATGCCAACTGACCTTTGTACCCTCGAAGTCATTTTAGAACCGATAACCGTGTTTAGGTGCATTGCACATAATGTGAGATTATCTTATGTTAAATGCCCTAACGCTAACGTGATGACTTCATTTTTGTTATATTCATAGCAGAAGGATGGTTGGTTTGTGGTTTTAAAGCGGTAACTCTTCTCTACAATATAAAGTCAAAAGGCAATGGCAGACAACAACAGAACTGAGTTGGTTGATACTGGTGCCCGAAAGCAGTTGGTTGAACAGGACAATAGGTTGGTTGAAGAGGTAAAGATGTTAAGACAACACATGGCGGACATGTATCAGGCTTGGATGACTGGGAAGGCACCGCCCCCGCCACCACCTAGCTTCCTAGATGCTGCCCTTACCCAAAATCCGAACGCAATGTCAAATGATCCTCCATACTCTCCAGATCCACCCACTTATCACAACTTTCCCAACCACCCTAGTAGCTCCATAACTCGTCCTCCAACTATCTTTTCCCAAAGGTTCCCTCCTGTCACATCCACTATCCCCGACAATGAACACCCACTCAAAGCTCATGATGCCCAATATTGCCCCTCAGAGGATGCCCACAAGGCTCCTAACTCATACAAGCGGGGTCCGTGGGATGGGCCTCATGTTGTAAATGAAGAGTTCACAGGAAGAAAAGGGTGAGATGGGATACCCTCATGAAAGGCATAGAACAATCCTTAAAGAACAAACAAGGAAGGGGAGACCAGGGTAGCATGGCTTACAAAGAACTGTCTGTGTTCCCTAACGTTCACCTGCCCGCGGGATTCAAAGTGCCAAGATTTAACTTGTATGATGGGTGTGGAGATCCGGTAGCCCATTTGAGGGATTATTGCAGTGAAATGAGAAGTGTTGGCGAGAAAAATTATTTGTTAATGGCGTACTTCAGTGAGAGCCTGACCGGGGCAGATTTCTAATGGCATAATCGTCAAGATGTTGGTAAGTGGCCTACATTGGGTGACATGGATCAAGATTTTGTTCGATACTTTCAATACAGATCAGGTGTTACCCCAGACCGCTCCTCCCTATCTAAAATGGAAAAGAAGTCGGAGGAAAGCTTTAGGGAGTTTGGGCTCAGATGGAGGGAGCAAACTGCTCGAGTCAATACCCCGATTAGTGAAGAAGAAATGGTTGAGCTTTTCCTAAAAGCCCAGGGGCCCACCTACTTCAGTCATTTGATCCCGTCCATGGGAAAGTCTTTCAAAGATGTGTTAAAAATAGGGGAGCTAGTGGAAGAGGGAATCAAGTCAGGCAAAATCATGAGTTGTTCGAAAGACATTCAGAACACCCCAGTAAGCTTGGGTGTAAGAAAGAGAAATAGAAAAGATAATCCGATGGGCTGTCCCGATCAACATTTCCAGCCTCAACATCGTCCCCGTGGATATCCTTGTGCGCCAGATGATCCTCCCCAATACCACTTCTCTCCACGGAACTCCCAAAATCGTACATCACTTTCCCAGTACCCAGCTCCACAAAATGCCTATCCACCCCCACGAGCCTACCGAAAACCCCCTGGATCAGTTTTCCGGCCCAATCAAGCATTTAAGAATGAGAGGTTGCTGAAAAAAGAAAAGGCTTTCACACCTATTGGAGAATCATATGCCATTTTGTTCCAAAAGTTGAAGCAATTGGACATTTTGAAGCCGAGTCATATAAAAATGTCAAACCCTCTGTCAAAGAAGTTTGATTTTTCTCAAAGGTATGCATATTGCTCAGATGCCCCGGGGAATGACATAGAGAAGTGTTGGAATCTGAAGAAAGCAATTCAGAAGCTTATTGATGCAGGTGATATTGTCGTGAAAAATCCAGATGCAGCAGACACTAGACCAAGTCCATCGCATGTTCATAATGAGACGCATATGGTGAGTATAATATGTTTTGAAAAGGAATATAAAAATTCTTCTGAGATCCTCGAAGGTCCACGCGCTGCAAAGTTTTCAGTGCTATCAGAGGTTGATCTTAAGAACGAGCCAGCAAAGGGAACCCAAAAGCAATTTGTTAAGAACAATGTGATGGAAGTTTGTGAAGGTCCTAGTAATGTTGATGCGGAATTCAGTGGCTAAGATGCCGAGCTTGGCAATTGGAAAGACGCTCCTTTCTTGGTTAGCTAGGGAGGAGTTTTGGTGGTTTATTTTGTTGTCATTTCTGTTGTCCGGGTTATTTCAGAGTTGTAATCCGGATATTGTCTAGTGACTCAAATCCTTCTATCCTTTTATTTTGCCTAGTTTGTTTTGTCATAGTAGCCTGTCTAGTGTTGTCTAGGTTTGTTCTAGGTTTGTAACCCCAGTTTCGTTTGCTTGTTTTGTTGTTCAAACCCTTTTACCATCTGTCTAATGCAACTTTCTATTCTCTGTTATTTTTAGTCATTTTTGTTTCGTTCTCTTTTCTTTTTATAGTTCTTTTCCTGTTGACTCTAGTGACATGACATGCACGCGTAATTCTCAGCCTGATCTCAAAAGTCAGTTTAGGCATGAAGCAATAAAACAATTTTGAAGATGATAGGGACATCTGAGGGGGATAATTAAAGGCATTTTGAGATCACTTCAAGCCTGAATTATGTGAAACTGGGGCAGGTAGAACATAAAGAAACCCTACTAAAATGCATCATGCTGCATCCGGTGAAGATAATGGCAAGTTTGCCCCAAATATGTAGGGAGGCCGTTCGTGGTAGTGAGAGTGAGAGTATTGTCCAATTGTGCTTTGTATGTAACAGATGTAGAAGGCAAATGTGTGGATATGGTCATCAAGTCTGGCGCAATCAAAAGATGTTACGAATGCTTTCCTTGGTTTGTTTAATTGTGTTGTTTGTACTTGGCATGTTTTGAAGATTGGAATGGCGAGGGCATTTTGTTCTGCTATCTAAACACCTTATCCTTCGTCACCCCTTTGAGCCTTGTTTATTTTCTTTTATACCCCTCTTTCGGAATCAGTAGCAAAGATCAGAAACATAAGCGTGAAAGATAAGTAAAGGAAAAGGAGAAAAGAAAAGAATGAAAAGGGAGAGAAGAAAAATGAAAATAAAAAAAAAGGAAAAAAAAAAGAGAAAAAAAAAGAATAAAAACAACAAAAAGAGAAAAAGAAAGCAAAAAAGAGAAAGAAAAGAAAGAGAAAAGAGAAAATCACAACAACAAAGTAATTCCTATGTCATGAACTACTTTCGACCTGATTCCTTTTAAGGATACGTAGGCAGCCTCACGGTTCGGTCTCATCAAAATAAAAATCCAAAAGTCCCCAAGCAAGAAACTGGGGCAGAAGTTGTGGTTGTTGTAAGAAATCTGATTCCGAAAGTTGTAATTTTGAACCCATGTGAATTGTTTTTGAGCCTTTGACATCCTTTCTTTTTAACCCTATTTAAAAGCCCACGTTACGGTCCAAAGAAAGATCTTCCTATCAGTCTTCGAGAGATGCCAAGTCAATCAAGGAGAGGTAATTCATATCAGGGGCAATACTCTGGTCCAAGCAAAAAAATAATGAAAATGAGAGAGTCTTATTGGTGAAAACCCTCACGGGCACCGTAGGGCGACATGAGCTGAGAGAAATCCAAAAATGAGAGTCTTATTGGTGAAAACCCTCGTGGGCACCGTAAGGCGATGGTAAGTTGAGAGAAAGAACAGAATGAGAGAGGCTTGATAGTGAAAACCCTTCGGGCACTACGAGTCGAATAAGGATTGTGAATCAGATTGGATAATCGGAGCATTGAAGTCCAGTTTCACGGTTCAGGGGTATAACAAGAGTTGAACATCAGACTTGTTTGACAGATTAGGCGACTTAATCAACATGTGCATGTCATGGTCATTAGAGTTGGTATCCACGTCTGATAGGTTTCTACTTTGTAGCTTTCTTGTTAGGAATCATCTCTTTCCTTTGTCCTTTACTCTGTTCCTTTTGTCTTGTTTACTTCTTCTTCCTGAGTTTGTTTGGTCAGAATAAGTGAGAAATGACTTCAAAATTTGCCACCAACTTTCCAATTGTACAAGACGGTATCTGGCCAGCACATCAAAGTGGCATAAGTTAGGAAAGAACAACAAGCGCACTGAGTTGGTAGCAATCAACATACTTTGGAGTCCATGAGAAATACAAAGGTTTGACATATTTCAATTCGTGAACAGTGCAACAGATAGAGGATGTTGGGTGAACGGGTCAAAGATATTCTCTATGATGAGATCAACAAAGAAAGTGTTTAACCAGTGACAAGCAAGATATTCCAAGCAGAAATCAAAGTTATCGTGACAAGTGAGGGAACAATAGACTTCAAGGCCAAGGCTAGTGATTTAAGTCAAGAAGAAACAGCATGCGCACTAAGTGGATGGCAATTAACGTGCTTTGGAATTCATGTCAACACAAGAGCACGATGCAACAGATGGAGGGTTTTAGGTGGACGGATCAAAGGTATTTTCGGTGAAATACAAAGGTTGGTAAATGTCAGTTCATGAGCAATGCAACGGATAAAGGGAATTGGGTCTGAACGGAGAAGGGGTATTTTCTGTGATAAGGATGACAAAGAAAGTGGTTAGTCCATAAGCAAGCAAGGTCCTCGAATGGAAATTAGTTATCATGGGAAGTGAAGGAGCAATCGCCCTCAAAGTACAAACCAACCACCGCATTTTAAACTGACAAGATTTTTTTTGATTAAAACAGGGGCAGAAAATTTCATTTGTTTCGGAGAAACCCTCCGCAAGGAAAAGCAAGCACCAGACATGTTTGACCGTAAACTCTCAGGACCCTCCTGTAAAATGGGACTTAGTTTAAAAATCGAAACAATTATAAGTAGCATAAATGTGCCCCAAGGAATATAAGTTGGTTTCAAAGTTTGTATGTTTAAGATAAGATGTAATTAGGAGTTTTCAGGACCCTCCTGGATAATGGGATATAGCTTTAAGAGCCTCTTAGATAACAAGATTTAGCGGAAGTCACACCTTTAGAAGATATAACTTAGATTTAAAATTATCGTTTAGGTAAGAATTGTCAGGACCCCCTGGATAATGGGACCTAGCTTTCAAATTCTTAGTAATACTTGGTAATATGATTTAGTTTTACACTCACATCTGTGCCCAGCCGCCAAACGGGCAGAAAATTTTCTTTGTTTTTGTTTATTTTGTTAAGGTCAGGAGCCCGCCTGGAGAGCAGGGAATACATTTCAAGTCAGCAATTAGGAGGCCTCCTAGAGAGCAGGGAATACATTTCAAGTTCAGCAGTCAAGAGCCCTCCTGGAGAGTAGGGAATACATTTCAAGTCAGCAATCAGGAGCCCGCCTAGAGAGTAGAGAATACATTTCAAGTCAATAATTAGGAGCCCGCTTGGAGAGCAGGGAATACATTTCAAGTTCAGCAATCAGGAGCCCGCCTGGAGAGTAGGGAATACATTTCAAGTCAGCAGTCAGGAGCCCGCCTGGAGAGCAGGGAATACATTCAAGTTTAGCAATCAGGAGCCCGCCTGGAGAGCACGGGAATACAATTCAAGTTCAGCAGTCAGGCGCCCACCTGGAAAGCAAGGGAATACAGTTCGAGTTCAACAATCAGGCGTCCACCTGAAGAAAAGGAAAAGCATCTCAGATTGCAATTCAAGTCAGCAACCAAAGAAGCACACGGCAAGAATGCGAGTCAACAGTCCGAGGTGATCAACAGAAGTTAGTCACAATAAAGAAAAAAGGAAAAGGGCAAGAAGTTAATCCAAATGCAGAAGTTGATGGAGGATGTGAACTACTTAAGACATGATGGAAGTCACAAGCACTACAGGTCCGGTCTTGATCCAAAAAGCTGAAGAAGAACGAGCTAGCACCTGCAGCTAACAAGCGCCAAGGTTAAAATCTAAAGTCTACATGAAGAACCATTCAAGACTCAAGATCAAGCTTCAGAAGACTTATAGATAGGAATCTTGTAACTAGAAGTTGAAAGGCCTAGTTAGTCTTTTTTATTTGATTTTTGATGTAATAACAGGAACCACGGACCGGAACCTCGGCAGAACGGCACCTCGACTGGCTCTCCACCTCGGTACTCCATCATCTCACTCACCTCTGAACTACACGTGGCTTGATTCCTTTATAGCCAAGGATATGTAGGCAGCTCAAATACCAAGGCTCGGTCACATTCCCCTTTTCTTAGTTTTAGCCCCCCCCAAATAAGGGTCGGGTCAAAAAACATGTCTAGTCATTCTTTGTCTGAAAACTCTTCGCGTTTCCAGTCAAAGAGGGGTAGTTGTAGACATGTAATTTTTGACGCTCCCTAAGATTTTTTATATTTTAGCGTAAAATATTTAATTTAGGCCTAATATAGCTATTTCAGCTTACTTTTACTATTTTACTTTATTTTATTACAAGAAAACAAAAAATTACAAAAAAATAGGTTCATTAATGTTTTATAGTCATTTTTAACCTTGAAAAAAATACAAAAAAATAGTTTTGCTTTAACGGTCAGTCTTTTTTCTTTAATAATTATTTTTACTTAAGTAGAACTAATTAATATTTTTTATAATATTTTTAGTTAATTAAGCTAATTTTAAACATAGCTAGTCATAAAGGCCCAAGTTTCTAGCTCATTCCTTAAGCTCAATATCCAATACTCATTAAGCTAATCCTAGGAACCCTTCTAGACTCTTCTTTGAAACAAAAATAAATAAAAGACTCTAAGGACCAAATAGCAAATACACAAAATATAAACCTAAACTCTAGGACCTAGATATATAGACTCAACGCCTACAATGGATAAATATATACAACTAGAGCAGCCTTCAGCTAAAAAGACAGAAACAAGAACAAAGCCTGATATCCCTAAGAATAGACTCCTCAGTCGTTACACCAAAAGAACTACCCCACCGTTCTGCTTTCTTCTTCAAAAAGCCCCACCCATTCACCATGGATTAAAGAAAAACAGCAACGGCTAACCTAGGCCTAAGGATCAGCAGCCGCCGAACACCAAACAACGACCCTTGAAGATCGAGCTTCTTCTTCCTGAACAAAACAACCCTAGACTCTAACATCTTCAGTCGCAACTCCCACAAAATCAGACCCGCATAACCCTTACCCCTTTTTTCTTCACAAAATTGAAACACCAAAACCTTAAGAAATAGGCATACACACAAGTAGAGGAGAAAAGCGGACAAGAATTCTCATTCAATTGAATCAAGGAATTGATTTATTTTTGCTTGTATGGAGTTTGCAAGAGATCCCGAGTTTGCCGTTCGAGGTTAGGCTCGTAGTTTCGATCCTGGTTCTATTTGGACTTTTATCGCAATGTCAAGATCCGGACATAGATACGGTAAGTTTCATCCGTGTAGTCGCTGGAATTTTCGTTAGTTAAAAGAGTATTTCAGGTTCATTTCTCTTTTACTTCCTAATTTGACATCATTTCAGTTCTTTGATGTGCTTATTTATGCCTAGTCTATTTGTTAGGCTAATTCGTTTGTTAAACACTCAGATATAAGTTTGTCTATTTGTATTATTCCATAAGTATATTTGTTGGTTGAGAGCATTTGTATAGAACGATATTGAAGAATTGAAGTAGGAAGATTTTTTTTAATGCTTCATGGGTTGGTATTGAAAGTTGGGGTTATGGATTTCGTTCACTTATCCATCGGTTTGCTTCATTTATTTTATTTTAGTGGGTGTCTAAAGGATGCTAGTATGTTGTTTAATGAGACGCCTCAAAATGTGGTTTCCTGGGGTACAATTATTGATGGTTATTTGCAAGTAAGGAGGAGGAGCAAGTTTTCGAGGTGGGTGAATTCAACTTTAGGAAATTTAACTACAATAGTTTTGCTATGTGCGCTGTCTAATTATGTCCATTAACGTTGGGTTTTCTTCTATTGCTTGTCAACTCTCTTTTTAGTCTTATGTAGTTAACTCTGATTAGCCGCATTGCTTGTGTTACAAAGTGTGGCTTTTAGCGCCTTGCATTAAATACAATATAAACAAAGCAACAGTGTTTATGCAATATTTTCTAGTGATGAGGAAGACAGAAGTAAGCCATGAATTACTTAGGCATTGTGGGTGTAGTGCTACTAAACTTTCTTAATATAGGAGTGTTGCTAATAGGCCATTAAATTTATTTAGTTTATATAGTTCGAGGTGTGTCATTACTAAATTTTTCATGGCCCTCGCAAACCTTTTATTAACTTGAAAGTGCGTAGTTGCTTTAGGCGCACTATTTAAATTGATTTCCTTAAACTCGGGTGTGCATTTCATGTAACCCAAATCCAAATCTCAACAACGTTAAATAAAATGTGTCATAGACCGCGGGTGCATTTTATGTGGCGTGGTTCAAGACGTGTTTTAAATAACGTTGAATCTTCCAAAAATTAATTAAAAGCGGTTAATAAGCTAAAATATACCATACGCTAAACATGTATTAAAATCAGATAATTATGCTAATAATAACAGTTGAGCGACCGTGCTAGAACTACGGAACTCGAGAATGCTTAACACCTTCTCCCGGGTTAACAGAATTTCTTACTCGGATTTCTGGTTCGCGGACTGTAATACAGAGTCAATCTTTTCCTCGATTCGGGATTTGAACCGGTGACTTGGGACACCATAAATCTCTCAAGTGGCAACTCTGAATTTTAAATAAAATAATCCCGTTTCGATTGTCACTTAAATTGGAAAAACTCTCTTATACATGTGCCCTTTTCCGGGGGTGTAGTGAAAAAGGAGGTGTGACATAAGGGCTTCAACACTTTTGTTGCATCTGCTTCATTTTCACTTAAAAGATCCAGTAGAAGCAGGAGATGCTTGTTCTTCATTCTGTACCAGTGTCAAGAAACTAATTGTCTTGTCTCCGCATAAGATTATTGCAGGGAACAAGATATGTCTATGATTTCTTCTTTAGACCGATAGTGTTTACTATTAAGGCATGAAACTGAGCATATTGATCGTAGTTTGTTGGAATTGATGACAAGAGCATGAGATCTGGCATTCCTATACTGGCATGCCATGTGTCCAATGAGGTGGCATGCCACATGGCCAAAAATGTCATTGTCACGTGGGATTGAGCGTCCACCTTAGACAATTTTAACGGAGGAAGGTATATTTGATCCAATTGTATAATAACAAGAATATTTTTAGACAGAAAGTATAACAAAGGGTGAACTTGATCTTTTTCTCATAGTAGATGGGTATATTTGACCCTTCTCCCTATTCGTTTTTATTTTACTTTTAATGACAATTTTATAGTCACTCAAATATTAATGGTATGTACACGATCATATGTTTCAAAAGTCTTCTTTTCTTACTTTCTTAAATTTTGTATCCAGTTAAACTAAATTAAAACAAATAAATAATATTAATCTAATTCTTTAAAGCTATGTATTCATTGATATGATTATACACTATCCTACTACTAGTTACTGGAAGAGCAGGAAGATACTAAAAGTGGAACCATTATACGCTCTAGTAAATTAAGTTCAAACCAACACATAGCCTTCTAAAATATGTAGAAGAAAGACTTGCAAATTATACCAAAGTTGGAATTTGGATTTTTAGAGGAAAGAACGACATGGACCAACACTATAACAGTCCATAATAAGAATGCAAGATATACCATAACAATGTTCACTTGAAGATAAAGATTAGATGAATCGCGGAAGGGGAAGTTCCTCCATTCATTGTTGATTAGCAGAAATAGGAACTCAAACTAAAAGCCATGAGCTAAACTCTATAGTTATAACCAATTGTTAAATTCATCTGTTCCGTCTCCGTTCCCTAAATGAGCTAGGTCTGCGCCTCCATGACAGATTTGTGCTTCTTGTAGCTGTTGGCCTTGCCTCGTGGTTATTGGACCTTGATGCTGATCTTCTAGATCCCCTGTTTTGAGACCTAGAACTACTCGCTGATTGATAGGCGCTCCCACCAGCATAACTAGGAGACTCATCCCAATCCCATGCCGAAGGCACCAAAGAGAACTCATTCAGGAAAGAGAACGAGAGCTCAAATTCAAAATCCAATAACATATTGATGTCTTCATTTAGTACCTCCTCAGCCTCTAAGTAACCATCTAACAGGTCAAATTGACCATCGTCGAGAGGCAGCTCAGTTAGAAAGTCATATCCTGGAAAGTCATCACCAAATGGTGCCTGATATGCAGTAAAAGCATCTTCAAAGTCCCTTTGTAGCTCCAACCTTGTCCAGTCAGACCGTCGGCTAGGGTCAGCTTCAGATGGCCTCTCAGAGGGATGTTGAGTCCTTGCATGCTTTCTTAGTTCAGCATAATTACCAGCGAAATTGCATGTCTCCAAGGAACAACTCCTTGTTTTGGAGTTCATGAAATTACGAGCAGCCTCTACAATAATCCATCCTTTGACATGTCCCCGGCAAAGAGGGCAAACAAGCTCAGGCTGCTGCTGCACATGAGACCTAGGTGCCCCTGATAATGCTTGCCCCCAACTTCCTCTGCGGAATGCAGTTCCTGATAAATTATCTCCCTCTTGTTGAGCTCCTACAGCAGATGACTTACAAAATTGATCAAAACAATTAGAATGTCGATAACTTGTGTCGCACATATAAGGCCGACAACCCTTGTCTTGTGAAGAACAAAGTAAAAGGACAGCATTGTGTGGATGCTCCATACATAGTGGACACCTAGCTTCTTCCCATTCTCTTTCATTCCCAACTGGTGGCAAAGATTTCTGGGACTCGAGGTCAGAATTCTTTGAGCTGCAAGCATAAGGAGATGCGTTTGCCCGGTTGAAGGAAAAGGAATTCATCCTTCTATCTTTCGGCATGTTGAGATGATGGGAGTCGCTGGACTGGCTTCTACTCCAATGCACCAATGCACTTCTGAAATGAGAAGAGCAAGAAGACAAATAAATGATTACAGCTAACCATGGGGGGAGGGGTATGAAGGACAGCAAGAAAGGAAACACGTTCAACAATGTACTCTCATTTGAATATTTCATGACCAAAAGAATCTGCAATAACTTTTCCCTCTTTACTTGTAAACAATTACATCTGTGGACTCAAAAGCTAATTGAAAAACCAAAAAGAAAAAAAAAACATAGACGCTAGAACAATAGGCACTGAGCATTAACTAAAAGTCACATTAATATCCACATTGTCAATTTACAGCTAAAGGTTTCTTCTCTTTGAGGTGTTCTTCCTCCCTCACACTCTTTGTTCTTAAGGTTTACTCATAGTAACTCCCACCTGTTACTAATGTGATTACTTACACTGAACCACTTGGGATCTGGTCTACATGATTCATAAATCCCTAATATGGATGTCTGATTATTCAAGAACGTGCACATTAAATACTCATACACATTCATGCAACAAATACTCCTGACTACTACTGTTGCTGCTGCTGCTACGTCTTAGTCTGAAACTGGTTAGCATCAGCTGTATGAATACTCTATATCCATTCTACTCCATTTGAACATGCTTCATTCCGACACTCTGCTACTTTTTCTCTAAAGGTTTCTCTAGCGTATTCATACAGGAAGGATAGGTATTCATGTATCGCCTATATATATAGATCTTCTACTTCCATTACGTTATGTTCTTCATCTGCATGTACTGGATAGACCGTAGATCTTTTAAGACAACTTTTATTATGCATATCCATCCTTCCATGAATTAGGCTATTTTCCAGCATAATTCAGAAATTAAATGTTAAAACAGCTTAAGGCTTAGTTATTGTTATTACTCTACTAATCATCATTAAACAAATAAAATAAACAAAATCATTCAGCATCCACCAACTGAGTATCAATTAATTAAGCTTAAGGCTTAACTACTATTATTACTTTGCCATTAGGTTCCGTGATTGCCAAGAGGCTTTTCAGTTTCGCTTGTAATTTTTAGTAGACGGAATTTAGAGAACCTTTACGTTTTAGAAAACCCTAATCTGCCTTTTAAGATAAATTAGAATCAAACTAATCACAGCAGATACACAAACAAACGATGATACGTCGAAACTTAAAATTCAAAACTCAAAAGATACAAAATTGCATACACTTTACAGAAATTAACGAACCTGTGAATTAGGTATTTGCTAGGCGGTGATTTGAACTGTGACGAGGTTGGAGCTTCTTCACAGAAGTTTCCAGAAACAAAGAGGAGGACAAAGGATTTTGAAGAGGATGATAAAAGTCGGAAATATTTATAAGGAGTACGAAAAATCGGAAAGGACCAAAAAACCCTTTATCGGTTCTGTCTGACGAAAGCCTGGAAATTTTTAGCCAAGGCAGCGGCTCTGAACCAACGGCATGGGCTAGAGGGGTGCAAATGACTTTTTATAGTTTTTAGCGTTTGCTTCAAAATCAAATACGTAAGAGTTCCGAATTTGTTACCGTTTTGAAAATTTTAAAACTTAAAATAGGAAAAATGAGTTTAGAGAAAATCAAACAACTGCCACCTCAGTTTTCGCAAAATTTGAAGATTTTTTTTTGTCTATATTGTATTGAAAAATAATTTTCATAATTTTAAATTCCTTTCACAAAAAATCTTCCTCCGCATTTTTGAAGTGAACATTAACTTGGAAATTAAGCTTTCCAAGCATTTTGAACGGTCCAAGATCCACTTATGAGAGTTTCATGAATTGAAAGCATGGTATCAGAAATTTAAATTAAATTTATGGTTTATTAGTTAGTATTGTTTAATTGGACGTGTCTATTTATTTCCTTATTCTTTAACGAAAATTTAATCAATGGTAGTATGATAACTAATTGGTTAGACTATTTATCAATAATGTTCCATTCATGATGTTTATCTAATTTTAAAAATAAAAAGTTTATATACCGCTTGATAAAAATTAGTTAGTAATTCATTATATTCTTTATAACTCATCTCTACATGAATTTATAAATTTGTTATGACACTTCCAAGAAACACCTTCAATTACCCATTGTAAAGAGTAATTGAATGTTATATATCTGAATATGAACAATTTTAACAACAAATTCGGTCATGATAGAAGAACAAAACGACGAAAAAGAAAACATCATCGTATTTGTGACTTCATGAGCAAATCTAGGTCCAGGGTGAATACCAGCTCAAGGTCACTTTCTTTATTTAAGAGATATAAAATTTGCCACATCAATTACGATTGTACATGTACTCTCTCCATCCCAAAATTTTTGAGAGTCAAACTTTATGAACTTTGGCTAATATTTAAAATATATTTTTCCATCATATTGGACATAAGAAAATACACACATTGTAGTATTTTTCATATAATTTTGAATATCTAAATTTTCGTTTTAAAATATTGAGTTTATCTATAGCTTCAAAAGTTAGTCAAATTAACTTTCAAGAAGCTAATCATAACAACTAATTTGGGAGCGAGGCAGTATTTCATAGCAATAAATTAAAGGAGTGCTAAATGAATATATGGTATCCGAGCAAGTTGTCCTTCAAGAAGCTAATATCTTAGGAAAAGATCAAGATGAGTGTACCACCTAAAAATTGGGAAGGGCAATTCACTGCTAGGCCACCACTCTTCAATGGCCAGTGCTACTCATAGTGGAAAGTAAGAACAAGAGATCATTTGCAGGCAAAAAATTATGAGCTATGAGATATAATCACTGGTGGCTCACTGTCAACACTCAAGAAGAATGTTGAAGGTGAGGATGTTCCAAAACAAGAGTTGACTGCGATGCTAAGGATTTGAAGAAGTGGGAGAAGAATGTTAACGATGTAAGCATTGTTCACACCGTTATCTGTCATATATGATTTTTCTTTTGCTAAGAAAAGAACCAAAATTTGTTAATAACAGATGTATGGATCAAAAACAATTACACAATTGTTTATGCCCCCACGGTGGGTGTCAAAGTATTTACCCCTAAAACAGTACAATTGAATTTGTAACGTGGCTTATAGACACGTGAATTAATTTGTTCCAGAAATATGGAAGAAATAAGAACAGAAATAAGATTATAAAGTAACTTAAAAGTAATACAAGCCTGGCTATGAGTTTAGCTTCTCCGATAGTAGTAACAAGAACAATATTAAAAATAACGTAAAAAGAGCAATTTGATATAATAAGAGTCGATTGTAGTTTTTGCGTATAAAATGTTTCATGTCCAACAACGAATACAAAATTTCCTATTTATAGCTCTATTCAGGGAGACAAATCAAACTTTTCTTGAATTAGAATAAAACCCCTATTAATAATTGTATAACGGTTGGTCATTAATATAGAGATTTCTTATAACGGCTGCTCAATGAATGTTGTCTTTTCCGACCGATGCCTCTTTCAAATTTTTGTTCTCGTTGTAATAACCGAAAATTATATAAACTGATTAATTTAAGAGTTTTCAAATTTATTTAAATGGTTAATGGGCCTAATTTATTATTACATCTATTGGTTGAATAATAAAGTAATTGAGATAAATATTGGTAAAAAGTTAGAGCTAGACCTATATATATATTTTCTGGTGACCTACATGAAAAGACCTAATATGAAGAGCAAAAAAATATTGTGGTTTTAGTTTTTTTTTTTTTTGGTCGGAAAGAAGGAGTTATATTAAAATATTAAAACATTACATTAGTACATGGAGCTAGATACCTTAGAGGCATGTTAGATAGTAAACTAGAGCTAGTACTATTAGAAGCTACTACAAGTGCCCCTACATGGGTGCATTACTACACAAAACATTAGTATTACGAACGGGAGACAAATTAGGGTTAAGTTGTTTGTTCATGTTAACAAGTCTCATGTTCATGGTTCCCGCTAGATCTTGATTGTAGAAAGTTGCAATAAAAGGTGGTGGTGTGACAAAAGAGATGCAACTGTTGATAACTGCTTGCTTGGCCCCATATTGAGCTAGACTATCTGCGACATTATTTTGCTCTCTGTAGACATGTTGTAGAGAAGGCCTACCCAGTTGTTGAAGCAATAACCTGCAGTCATTTAAAATGTTAGTGTGATGCATGTTAGACGTATTTAACATACTCAGGATGTCGTGTGCATCTGTTTCGATGGTAAGCGGTGTGTATTGGTGACGCACAGCAAGCTGCAACCCCTTGAGTAATGCTAGTAGTTCTGTTTGGATGGCAGTTGCTGGAGTTGATCCTCTTGCGAAGCCCATGACCCAGTGTCCCTGTGTGTTGCGAAAAATACCTCCTATTCCATAGCTGTTTTGAGCAGGGGAAGATGCACCATCGATATTTAGTTTATAGTAAGGTGGTGATGTTGGGGGATGCCATTTGATATTAAGAGGTATGGTTTGTTTTTTGGGGGCTGTGTTGTGGGGTTAGGAAAAAGTATTCAGCAGTCGTAGTTTGAATCAAATGAAGATTAATGTTCATATTTTGATTATCCAATGTGTTTTTATTACAAACATTCCATATATGCCATAGTGCAAAGGAAAAGAAGACAGTATTTGGGATGTTATATGGAATTGATTTTGAAGGCATATGTATGAGGTTATATAACCATTGTGAATTATGAGAAAGATTTGATGATGTTCCTGTAGGAGGCGTATTAGAAGGTGTTGGAGGAATTATGTTTAAATGTGTCCATAGTTGGGTAACTTTTGGACATTGGAGGAAGATATGTGGAATAGTTTCTGGATCCATTTGGCATTGCTTACAAATATTGGAAGTGATGATACCTAATTGGGATAGGCATGTAGCAGTAAGTAGTCGGTTGTGTGAAAGGAGTCATAGGAAAAAAGATATTGTAGAAGGGATTTTGAGCTTCCAAATCCATTTGTAAGAGTATTGAGTACTTTCAATAGTAGCTAGTGATTTGTAGCTGGATTTAACTGAGAAGATGTCATCTAATAGATCTGATCATAATTTAATACAAGGCCAAATACATAGACCGACCCTTAAAGTTGGTTCCAATTGTTATTTTAACACTTCAACTAACCCTTATACCTATTAAGTACTCAAACTACTACTCATCAAAGTGTACCTACTGAACACAAAAAAATCAGCCCCAGAGAATATTCGTGAAGTGCAAGCTCGGCTATGTGGCAGTGTAACCGGCCAATCAAAATAAGCCATGTCAGTAAAAATATTTTCTCTTCGGACCTATTGTCGAGCATCCTCCCCTAGTCCCCTTCCCTGTAGAAGCAGTCTCGCCAGCCAAAAACCACCATATATATATATAGCCACACTGAAAAAAGGGTACATGACAATATAGGACGGATGGTGGAACAAGGGGGTTAAAATTAGTTGACTACAATTTGGCGTGGAAAAAAACAAAAGAAATCAGGTATTTTCTTACAACAGTACAAGAAATTGAATTTGCATGGAAAGTATTTTGGATACTGGTTTCGGCTTTTGCTTTATGAAAACATAAAGATTGAATGATGATTGGATAATAATGAGGGAACTAATGATTATAGTAATGATTATTAGCTTGTAAAGGATATATATGAGAAATTTGTGGAAAACGTACATTGCTGGGGGATTGAACATATTTAAGAAGCTACAGTTATAGATTTTTTATTATTTAGTACATAAAATATAATTTTTAATTATGATGTAATGATTGAAAGTAATGATAATGGCAATGAGGAAGTAAAATAATTATATGATAGTATTAGTCATGAAATAGTTTTTCTGAAGCTACTATATTTTTTTGGTACTTTTTGAAGTACTACTGTTGACCTATGTTTGTGTACAAATTATCTATTAATTGGATCGGGGTTGACTTTGATCTTGCCTTGTCTTATGATTATGAAAATTATTCACCTAGACTAATTAGGACGTGTTATCCAATATTTTGGATAGATTGAGGCAGTTTGGTTGGTATTTTAGGCGTTGCAAGTTGGAGAACTTCTTGTTAGCGAGGTAAGTGAGACTTTAAGGTTTGATGCTTGCTTTTTCCAAAATCCGCTTTGAAAGTATGTTTTGTCTGCTTGGTCCATGTATTAGAACAAACTTGCACTTGGCAGAATTGGTGGTCTTTGACTAGCCGCAAATATATTATTTTATAAAAAATTACAAAAAAAATGTAGTTGTTTGATAATGTGATACGTCTGTGAGCCATGGTGTTGGGTTTGATAGTTTGATACGGGTGTGAGCTATGATGTTGGGGGCATTGTGTATGTCTTTGTACGTCACTCTAGCATGTGTATATTTCTTGATTTATTTGGGGCATTCCGTATGCTCTGTTACATATTTGAGGCATTGTGGTGCCGTTGTGGACTTATAGAAGTGTTGGTTAATTTATTTCACTGCAATTATGACAAGTCCTTAGTATGTACTGTATTAAGATATGGGTACTCTTGTTGATTAATTCTTATTAACTCTGTTGATATACATATATTGAGTTATTATATAATCATCGTATTTATCATATTGTTCTTGTTGTGATATGTTGTATTTTCTAACACTTGTTCCGGAGGTATTCAAAGTGGTAGGTCGAGGATCTTACTGGGATTATATTTATGCGTGACTCACTTCGTACATGCATTTCTATGCAGATGCTGTTGCGGGAAATAGAGCTAGTGGCTGACGAGTTCGTTCGAGTGGATCCTATTGCTGAGGTGAGCCACCACATTATTCGTGGAGGCTTTCGTTTCAGCATTATCTAGTTCGTGTTAGTTATTTTTTTCCTTGGAGTTTGCATACCCGACAATTAAACTCATTACTGTGTTAGATGCTCTATGGTTTTAGTGTGGGATTTGGGCTAGAATGATTGTTGATTTTTGAGTGATTGTTGGTTTTTCTATCAATTGACTAAGATATTGGTTGATAACTATTTCGTCTTTAATTATTAATAATACTTTTAGACATGCACTTATTTTCTCTCAGCGTTTGTGTAAATGGTTAAACGTATGACAAAGGGGTTTGCCCAGCAGGTGATCTTAGCTGGGTGCCAATCACATCTAGGGGATAGTTCGGAACGTGACACTCGGTTTCAGTGCCTTCAGAACTCAATCAACACCGATCACATGCTTGTATCCGGTGCCAATAATTTACTGGCTCATATCTTACCTATCGTCAGTCCCACATATCATCTCGTCATTCGTCTAACTATCGCAAACCAGCCTTTTCCCATACACTGACAACACTATAAAGGTAATATGAGTAACTAGTTAAGCATTTCGAAGATAATTCGAACGTAGTTCATATCATAGACGATACATATTGGATAAAAAGTGAATCCCCAAATTCAGCAGCGGAACTATGATTTCAAACTTATGAATTCGGAATTCTGATCTTTTTAAGTTACTGGGTTCTAAATTAATATTTGTACATAATTAATAAATTTTTAAAAAATAAATACAGGATTTGAACCAAAACTAGGGGATTCGGCCGAACTCGTAGCCCGCATTATGGTTCTGCCCCTTCCCAAACTCCCCACTTAAACTAAGGAAACTGATAAACTTTATTCATAGAAGACAACCACAACACCCCCAAAGGATGAAATTAGGAGTGACAAACGGGCGGGGCGGGGAGGATATAGTTCGGGTCGAAAACGGATAAATTATCCGATCCGATCCATATTTAATACGGATAAAAAACGGGTTAATCGGCTGATAATATAGGTAACTATATTATCCATGGCTTCTAGAATATGATCACTTTTGGGAGAATTCCTAGTCTCCCAAACTTGAGGAACCCCCAATTTGAAGCTTTACAAAAGTAAAAGTTAAACTTATTGATATCCATTAGTTTCCCGTTGATGGATAATGTGGTTCTTATTCATATTTGACCCGTTTATAGAAGTTCATTATACAATCAATTTTTTAGTGCATAATATAGATGGTTAACTGTTTTCTTTTAACCATTTTGTTACTACTAGATGAAATATATAGTAGGCCGAATATTAGGCCAATTGCGGATCATATTCCTATAATACAGAATTTTAATTTGCTTTCACCTTACTTTTGGATATGGAACCAAGCCAGGTGTCACATACCTCGCCTAACAAAGCTATAATAGGCATTTAGTCATTTACTTTAGGTACGAGTACAACCTGAGCGGGTACCGGTTCAATAAATATACATACATAACATTAACAACTCAACCACTTCTACGTAAATTCCAAATTAGTTAAGTCATCCATACGAATTTTCTATTTTTGTTCGATTCTATTCTGTCTATCTCTTAACACTCTAACATGACGCATGACAAATTCAGTATTCAAAAGATCCTTTTTATGCTAATAGTCCCTCTTTCTTTAAAATTGTTGTTCCACTTATTGTCATAAAAGGCAGTAGATACAATATTAATACTCTGTTGGATCGTTTAGTTGGGAAATAAGTTATTGTATGATTAATTATTTTGGGATAACTAATTTCGAAATTAGTTATTCCGCAATTTTATCACAACCAAACATGGGATAAACTCATCTCAAATTTAATCCTGGAATTAATTATCCCATATTTCTTGGGGATTTTTACATACTTATACATTATTGGAAACTTTATTACCCTCCCTACTCAAGTTTCACTTTAATTACCTCCTATATACAAAATTACCAATTATGTACATTTTTAGGATTTAAGGATAATTAATCAATTCCTACAATCAATGTAGCATACAAATCCCACTCCCCCACACTTCTCTCTATACATCCCCCTTCCCCCCACGTATCTTGCACAAGAGAGCAACAATTCAACCATTGACAGCCATTAAAAAGCTTTGAAGTTTTGAATTCAAATTTGGGTTTTCAAAAATATTATTTGTTTGAATTGAGTGTTGTTGCAAACAATTGGGAATTCTCCCTATCTCTCAATCTCTAATTCCAGTAATGTAAAGCAAAGGAAAAGAGAGCAGCAATTCCATAATTGATAGCCATTAAAAAGCTTTGAACCTTTGAATTCGAATTGGGATTTTCAAAAACCATTATTTGTTTGGATTAGGTGTTGTTGAAAACAATTGAAAATATTGTTTGGAGTTTATCTCAATTTTGAGGGTGTTTTGGTGAAGATTAGGCTTGATTTTGGCTGAATTTCAGATTGAAACTCGAAGAAGAAGAAGAAGAAGAAGAAGACGACATGGCATACATTATACTGCAGAAATTGTAGTAAAGTTGTAGTAAAATTATAGAAAAATTGTATTATGTTTATATATATATATATATATATATATATATATATATATATATATATAATTATTGTATGAAAGTTGAACAATATTATATAAAAACTATATTTAAGTTGCAGGGAATTGCTGCGATTCTTCCTGAATAGCCTGGATTCTCCCGTCGAGAGTCACTTTGAAAGTATTACCTAAACTCTTCCGACTGAATATGATAAAGCCTATAAAACATAGAGCTACTATCATTTCTTCATTATAAATTGAGATCTTCTTCGAACTTGATATTTAAGTTGTATATAACTGAGTAGAAATAATATAAGAAAATTGTAAATAAGTTGTAGCTAAGTTGTAGATAAATTGTATAATATATAATTAGTTGTATGAAATTTATTTTTACTATGTATAAATCAGTTGCAAAATATACAAAAGACATATTATATAAATTTACTATAAAATTTGTATTTAAGTTGTATTCTGGGTAGAAATAATGTGTGAAAATTGTAGATAAGTTATAGATAAGTTGTATAATATATAATTAGTTGTATGAAATTTATTTTTACTGTGTATAAATCAAATACAAAATATACAAAAGACATATTGTATAAAAATTATATTTAAGTGATATGATATTGTAGTTGTATATAATCATCTTTGCTGAATTATGAACAACTTTCAAAACTCTGTCCTGAGGAAATGAGAGCTTTGTTATACTGTTGTGCTTGCATATTCCCCAGCAAAAAATATTCATTTCTTCTTAATCTTCGTCAGTAAGGTAAAAATTGTACGGGGCGCCCTATTTTGTCGCCCCCATTTAACCTATACCCATTTTTTAAAAAAACTTTTAACTTGTACCCACTTTTTAAACAATTTCAGCCCTCTTTCTCCTCCTCCTTCTCCTCCTCAAAGTTTTATCTTTTCTTTTTCCAGAAGTAAGGTCCATCCCTATCTGCTTCTTCTTATTTCTCCGGTGAGTCCTATAAATTTTCAATCATTT
Organism: Nicotiana sylvestris; assembly: GCF_000393655.2. Taxonomy (NCBI): domain Eukaryota; kingdom Viridiplantae; phylum Streptophyta; class Magnoliopsida; order Solanales; family Solanaceae; genus Nicotiana; species Nicotiana sylvestris. The sequence goes on from NC_091066.1 coordinate 25,990,567, forward strand.
TTTCCTTTTCGCGGACACCTCAGTTGTAAAGGTTCTATCTTGATAAAAATAATAATAGTGAAAATACGATTATTCTTAAATACAAATAATACTCACAAGAGAGACAAGATCTCCTCCATGTATAAGAATAATATTAAATTTTCAATTCTTAGATTCAATGCTCAGAGCATCATGAACATCAACTGGAAGATAAAATCTCGAAGGCAACGAAGAATTCTCACCTGCGAATGAATGGAAAAGTTCATACGTTTTGTATTTTCAACTGCTGCAATTTTCTGCATTTAAGACAAATTATTATACTCCCTACGCACAATAAAAAGCGGAACCTTTGTAAAATTACAGCGACTCAAATGAAATTATAAACAAACAAAAACTTCAGCTCTAGAGCTAAAGTTCCCAGTTACAAAGAAAAAAACTTCAGCTCTAGAGCTGAAGTTCCCAGTTACAAAGAAAAAAACTTCAGCTCTAGAGCTGAAGTTCCCCAATTACAAAGAAAAAAACTTCAGCTCTAGAGCTGAAGTTCCCCAATTACAAAAACAAAAACTTCAGCTCTAGAGCTGAAGTTCGCCAGTTACAAAACAAAAACTTCAGCTCTAGAGCTGAACTTTAGGCCCGGCTACTAGAATGCTGAAGTTTTGCGTGATTGTCTTTGCTACTTCAGTCCCGTATGCTGAAGTTATGCGAAAAAGCGGGTACGCTTGCAACTTTTTTTGCAAAGCGGACACAAATTAAAACGTAACACAATAAGTGGGTATAGATGTAAATGCCGGTCAGTAAGTACTAATATATACTTGTAAGTTAAAGTTTCATTACGTTCCACTCTATAGGTATACTATATAGTGAGGATTAATTAAACAATTGTCCTCCTATTTTCTTTTAATATTTTGTTGATTATCTTAACTCCATACTGTTTTGAAACTAGAAACTTAAGTTATAGAGTATACCAAAGACATGTCATCCTTAAAATTTTGGAGTAATATTCCAACAAAATGAGGGGAGGTATAGGGGGTAAAATTTTGGTTGTATGTGTACAGATGGTCTCTGGGAACACCTAAGTAACCAAGAAGTTGTTGACATCGTACAGAATCACCCACGCAATATAAGATATCCCTTTGAACATTCTCGTGTCTTTTTCTTAGCTATTCGTTGATTTTACCTACAGGCGAGAAGGTATTTTCACGAAGAATTCAAGAGTGGGTGGAAGATGAGGAGAGAAAAAGGGAAAGAGGAGAGAAAAAAGGAAAAGGTGTAAATTTCTTGATTGAAGGCACAAATAATGGATTGGGAGTCTTTTAAGGTGGATAGTATATATTTTGTAAACAAAACTTATTTATGCGAGTTAACTAACTAAACATGAACATTAAAAATAATAAAATTTCAAATAGCATATGAGAATGAAAAAATCCCTATTTGTTATACCAAACGAGCCCGGTATATATTGATTGGTGCCATCTTGATATTTACTGCACGTCGACTGCTCAACTATTTCATCTTAATTTTTGGCTGCCCTCATCCCATCTTGAATTTTGAGCCAATTTGTAAAATTTTGTGAATTGTCATCAGCGCTATTATTTTGATAAGCATTTTTGAAGATGAGTTTCAAAATATTTTAAAGATGAGTTTCAGGTACTATTTTTTCAAGTAAATAATATTTTTCCTCATAAAATTGTAATATTATTCAAATAAAATGTATATCCAAACACATCTTATTTTTTAACTTAACTTCAAAAACTATGATTTTTCTCCAAATCTTATGTTTTTATTTCCAAACGTCTAGACACAAATCGTATGGCATATTTTAAATCACGAGTATTAAAAGTAATTTTTTTTTCTTAAATTTTGTGGGGAATCAAACCATATCACATAAATATATAAATTAAAATATGAAAACTCTACCAACTATGTCCATTTATAAGTAGCTTATTATAAAAATTGGTCAATTTATAAAATATTACTAATATTAGTCAGTTAGCTGCTTGTAGCAAAAAAAAGGTCAAATTTTGCTTTCTTTTGAGCGGGTGTTATTCGAACAAATTGGGTACATCAAAAGGAGCTTGAATCTCAGTTTTGGGATGATTTAGTGGAGTTTTGAGATGGTTTGAATTGAAAGGTGGAAGTAGAAATGAACATGAAAAAAAAATTATATGTGTCTCACACTGTGTATCATATATATATCATATTTATATCAAATATGTATCATGTATATCTATGTATATATGTGTGTGAGATACATGTTTGATATATGAGTCGCAAAAGAATTTTTTTTAACTCAATTTTAACTACAAATTTTGATACCAAATCAGTCCAAATCATCTATAATCTTCCTCAAATTTCGTATATTGGCTCATCTATATGTTTTCAATGAATTTCAACAATACCTATTGAAAAATGTCCTTTTTCCTTAGACGTTTGAAATCTTATATTTTTTTTTTGTATTTTATTACCTTATTTGCTACATCATCCATGAAGTTTTCTTTTCGTCTTGCCTCTAATGTTATTGATCACGTGTAAAAATATAGAGAAGATCTTTACGTGTAATTCTTAGAGAGAAAGAACCTTATTTATTTGGGTTTTTAATTTTTATATATGCTTGACTTAACTTGGAAGTTATTAAAATAGGCACAGTCACTATAACAGCCTCGTTTGTTCCGAATATTTGAATGTTATATCGAAGTGTTGTTATATAGAACATATATTATAACATAATATGAAAATTTTATTCCGGAAAAGCTTGGCTTTTATAGTGAAGTATTATTATATAGGGATGTTGTTATTGTATTGGTCAAAATTTGGCAACTCGGTAATTGCAGATAAGCAATGTCAAGGATGGGGTCGACCACTACATTATGACGAGGGGTCGTCCTTAGAAGGATCGTTGTCGAGGACGAGCAACTGGAGTTGTAATTGTAACGTTAGGATAGGCTTAGAAAAGGACAACGAGAATATTCACCTTGGATATTCCTTACATTGTACTTTTTAGGGTTTCTTGGGAATATCCCTTATAAATAGGAAGAGATAGAGAACAGAAATGGGATCTTTACTTTTTGATAAGAGCACATTGTAAAGGTTGACTAAAAGAGAGAATATACAAAAGTTGTCTTGTTCACTGATTACATTATTCAAGCACATGTTGTTCAACCTTTGTTCACAAGATCCAAAGATTCCATATCCATCCTCACTTCTCACCCTTCCACATTGCTGACAAGAGAAAAGAATATCTCAATCATACAATAATTGGGTGGTAGATCCTTTCTTATTACATTTACTGTCATTATCTATATTTATTGCATGCTCACATTACCATATTCATTGCTAATCATTGAATATTAAATCTGTTATTTAATACTCTCAGACACTGTTCATCTTGCAAATATCCTACTATATTCAATCTAGAATTTATTAAATTTAAATAAGATTCATCCTTATTTCATCATTAATTGGTTTAACACTTTTTGGTCAAACAATTTGGCGTCGTCTATGGGGAGGTTTTAGTTGAAATTTTAGTTCCTTCTAGATCATAAAAAAAGACAGTTATCTTTTCCTCGTTTGCACAAACTAACTATGACAGGAAAAGGAGATGCAAGACAGAAAGCAATAGCGGGTGTCACTACCAACATTTTGAATAGCATCGAGGATGACAGAGAAAACAATGAGAATGTGACGCCAAGCGCTACACCCAGGCAGAGTGATTCACCTCCCCCTCATGAAAGTGTAATCGCTTCACGCGAAAGGGGAGCTTCCACGTCTACAGCTGAGGAAGCACCACCAGCAGTAAAAAAAACTTACTGGAAGAGTAGCTGACAAGTACTCTAAACAACATACTCGACAAACCCATTTAAAGGGAAAATAGAAACGTCGCAGAAGCAAATGCCACAACGACCACCGGCGAACAGCCCGCCCCCCCAAACAGGTAACGCTTACATCATTGTTGATGCAGGTAATGACGTACTTGCATCCATTCTAAAGAAAATGGAAGAAATGGAAAACGAGAATAAAGCACTCCGCGACCAGATGAGGGAACATCAAGAAAGGGTCTATAAGATACCGGGCACCCCAAAGTTGCTACCAAATCAGGATGTTGGCCGATTCGTTGAAAAACCGTACAACGAGGAAGCGGCTCCATATGCAATACCCAAGACCTTCAAAATGACACCGTATTTGAAGATATACGATAGTACCATAGATCCCGAATATCACATCATTCATTACGTCACAACGGTGAAAGGCAACGACCTTTCGAATGAGCAAGTACCGTCAGTGTTACTGAAAAAGTTCAGCGAGACCCTAACGGGGGGATCCTTAACATGGTATTCACAATTACCGTCACGGGTCAATAACAACGTTTGAAGAAATGGCCGACAAATTCGTCACCGCCCACGCCGAGGCTAAAAAGGCGGAGGCCAGGGTAAATGATATATTCGCCGTTAGGCAATCGCATGGCGAAGGACTTCGATACTTCCTCCCCCAGGTTAATAGAGTAAGTATGAGCTTACCAAATGTATCAGAAAGGATGGCGGCGGCAGCTTTCCAAAATGGGTTGAACAAAAATGGGTCGAGAGCAACCAGAAAGTTATTAAGCAGGCTCATGAAATACCCTCCCACCACTTGGGAAGAAATCCACAATGCCTACTACGCCGAGGTGAGAGTAGATGAGGATGACCTTAATGGTCCGACCCAACGGTTAACATCAGTCCAAATAGAGTTGAGAAAAGAACGACGTAACGACGGTCAAAGAGATCAGTCAATTCCCTGCCTCAACCAAGAAAGGCATCAACCCTATGTTAGAACAGCCATCCTACCGTCTCCTCGACATGCGGAAGGGTCGTTCATGCCACATACAGGGACTCAACTAAACAAAAGAGGTATGTCTCCACTTTTATCTGCTCACATTTTTTGTGTTTCCCCTTTAGAAATAGTGTACGCACTAGAAGAAGCTTGGTATGAAGGTAAAGTTGTCGCAAAAAATGAAGTCCAACCCAAGTACCCGAAAGTTGAACATCCTCTGTGAATTTCACCAAGAACGGGGTCACAACACCGAGGAATGCATAGCCCTACGGCAAGAGGTAGTAAACACGCTGAACCAAGGGCACCTAAGGGAGATGATGATCGATCGAGGACGAGCCAAATTCGGCTGCGAGCGTAAGCAACACCAAGGCCCTCCAAAGCCACCCTCTCCCGCTTGCACCATCCAAATGATCATCAGCGGAGGCGATGAAGTATCAATCAACCACGTGAAGTTTACCACCACACACAAACTGAAGCAGTCGATCACCCATAAACGGTATAATGACCTCTGAGACAGTATCATCTTCGATAAGTTAGATACTGACGGTTTAACTTTCCCTCATTTCGATGCTCTTGTCATTACTTTACGTATTTTGGATACTGATGTGAAAAGAATAATGGTAGACGACGGAAGCGGCACGTGTATTATCCGCCCTCGAGTTCTCACACAAATGAGACTCGAAGACAAGATAGTTCCATGTTGTATAACACTAACAGGTTTTAACAATGTAGTTGAGCGAACCTCAGGGGAGATAACGTTACCCGTTCTGTCCGGGGGCGTCACCCTAGAAACAACGTTCCATGTCATAAACTAGGACACAACTTACAATGCTATCATAGGGCGTCCATCGATACACGCCATGAGGGCATCCCGTCAAGCCTGTATCAAGTAATCAAATTTCCTACTCCATGGGGGATATTCAACATCCGAGGCGAACAACGCACAACCCAAGAATGCTATCGTATCGCTTAGGATTGCACATATACTCAACAGTTAAAGGGAATAGACTTAGAAGCGTAGCAATTACCAAAGTCGGGGGCCGGACTCGACGCACAAAAAGACGTCATTAGAGACCCCGACATCGTGGAAGCTACAGGGTCAACGGTAGAAGACCCCGATCCCGTCTAACTGGACAACAACGAAAACAGGCCTACATCGGACATAAACTCCCTGAACCAGGTAAATTTCATAAATTTTTAATTGACAATGCCGATTTGTTCGCCTTCTCCCATGTAGATATGCCGGGTATCCCGAAAGATGTTGCCACACACAAGTTGAATGTCGATCCACTCTACCCCCAATACAACAAGTAAGAAGAAAATTCAACGCCGCAATCAACGAGGCTGTCAGTGATAAGGTGGACAAACTACTCGCTAATGGTTCCATCCGAGAATCAAAATACCCCCAATGGTTTGCCAATGTGGTCATGGTGAAAAAGAAAAACGGAAAGTGGCGGATGTGCATAGATTTCACAGACCTAAACAAGGCCTGCCCGAAAGACTCCTTTCCGTTGCCGCATATCGATCAGCTCATTGATGCAACAGTGGGGCACGAATTGTTAAGCTTCTCGGATGCCTACTTAGGTTACAACCAAATCCTCATGGAGGAGGAGGACCAGGAAAATACTTTCATCACCCATCAGGGAACGTAATATTACAGAGTCATGCCATCGGGTTGAAGAACGCATGGGCAACGTGTCAAAGGTTGGTCACCAAGATGTTCAATGATCAACTCAGCAAAATAATAGAAGTTTACATCGATGACATATTGGTCAAATCAAAAAAGAAAGAAGATCACATCGACCACCTAAAAGAGGCCTTCAGTATATTAAGGCAGTACAACATGAAATTGAACCTCGAAAAATGCGCCTTCGACATAATCTCAAGCAAGTTCCTTGGCTTCCTGGTGTCACAAAGAGGCATCGAGGTCAACCCCGATCAAATTAAAGCTATTGAAGGGATACCTGAAGTATTAACCAGTAAGAAACAGGTGAAAAATCTGACTGGCCGCATAGCCTCCCTGTCGAGGTTCATCTCACGGTCATCCGACAAGTACCACAAATGCTTCAACGTGCTGAAAAAAGACAACGGGCTCTAGTGGAATTCAGAATGCATCAATTCCTTAAGAGAACTAAAGGCATACTTGTCCTCGCCCCCACTACTCGCCAAAGCAAAACCTGGCTAACGCCTCCTAATATACTTGGCCGTATCAGAGGTCGCGGTAAGCATAGTGTTGGTCCACGAAAACAAAGGTACGCAATCTCTGATTTATTACATTAGCAAAACTCTGGTTGACACTGTGAGCACGTGATTTTTGCCCTACGAGAACTACTCCTAGAAAATTCAAAATAAGATAGTTTTGTGTTGTTTGTGATTTATTTGTATTTGTCGGTGCGTGATTATTTTTACTTTAATTAAGAAAAAAATACAAAAAAAATAAATATATGTGCATTTAGGATTTAACTTTACAAGTAGGAATTAATTAAACAATATTTGAATTTATAAGAATGAAAATCACAAAAAATATGTACTTTGCATTTTTAATTTAATCTCCAATTGTGTGATTTTATTTTGGTTGGTATTTGATTGTTTATGATAATTGTTATTAGAAGATAATTAGTATTTTTTAATTTTGGTTGGTAACTTAATCTAAATTTTAGATAGTTCAATTGTATTGAACAAAAATTAGTTTTGTAATTATATGAACCAGATTCGAACAGGGTTGTTGTATAATTTGAACTACAATTGGATTGTGTTAACTATCATTTGGTACAGACTGTTAGGTAGTATGAGAACTTGTGTTCCTTATTAACTGGGGATTTGCATGTTTGATAGCTGTTATTTTGAAAGTTTTTCTATGATCCGTTTATTGTGCAGTAGATGTTAGTTGCATTTTGAGGATTGAAATAGGGATTGTTGTAGTTAAGGTAGTTGTACTGGACTGCACCAATTGAGTGAACTATTTGAATTGGTCATAGGTAATCTGGTTGTTTATATGAATACAGGTTGATGCACCTTCACCTAAAGCCAAAGCTTGTAGTAGTTATATCAATCAGCCACTTAGTTAATTGTTACCTCATATGATTAATTACCTTGAGCACCAACTGATATATTAGCTTGAAGTAGTATTTTCAAATTAGTACAAGAATGTTAGTAAAGATCAGAATGTGCGCGTCTATTGGATTTATCCATTAAACCTGATAAGTTTCACTTAGTTATTAAGATGTTAATCTGATCAGCAACATCTGAATAATGCATCAGAACAATTGTTAACTGGTCATTGCTCAATTTGAACTATCATGTTTAGCTTAATCACGTGGGCTTAACCATTCCTTTTCCCCCAAGAGGTGTAATCTCCCGATTGATAAACGTGCAGCCCAGGTCCCGTTTTATGACCGTATGCGCTTGGACTTGGGCTGAGATATACGGATGGCCAGTTTCGAAGACCGATGTTTGGCTTTGGTACATCATCACCAATTAGTCTGCTCCAACCCCGAAACAAATCGATTAGGATCTGCACTTATTTATTTATTAGAGATCAACAAAAATAGAAATCATAGTTACCTTAGGATTTTCCCTTTAAAATAAATAATAGATGAGATGAGTCTCGCCAAATAGACGCATAAATTGCGGGGCCCTCAATAAATGGTTAAAATAAAACATTTAGAATTCGGGATGGGCCGTTTAGTGAATTTCACGGCCCTCCCTAAAGATAATAATGCGCTAGTCATTCTAGATGCGCTTTTAATAATTTACTTTCTTAAACTCGGGTGCACATTTATGTGACCCAAATCCAAATCTCACAGAGTTGAAATGTGTCAATAACCACGGGTGCATTGATGTGACGTGGTTCGAGATGTACTTTTACGACGTTGCAATTCTCGTTAAAAATAATAATAATAAAAGCGGAAAAAAGTTAAAATTTGCCCATAGGTTCAACATGTATTAAAATCAGATAAATAAGCCGAATATGACAGTTGAGCGACTGTGCTAGAACCACGGAACGCGGGAATGCCTAACACCTTCTCCCGGGTTAACAGAATTCCCTACTCGGATTTCTGGTTCGCGGACTGTAATACAAAGTCAATCTTTTCCTCGATTCGGAATTCAACCGGTGACTTGTGACACCATATATCTCCCAAGTGGCAACTCTGAATCTTTAAATAAAATCCCGTTTTGACTGTCCTTTAATTGGAAAAACTCCCTTACGCCCCTGCGGGCGCAGGTAAAAAGGAGGTGTGATAGCTCTGGCGACTCTGCTGGGGACCGAACCCAGAATCTCTGGTTCAGGGTTCAGAATTCGAGCTTTAAATAATTGTTATAATTGGCTTGTTTTATCTGATTTTTTACATGTTTGGGCCTAATGTGCTAAATGTTGCTTTTACCGCTTTAATATTATCTGAACTGTATATAAACTGCTATGAAACCCTTCTCTTCTCACCTTTGGGGATGTGCTCGCTGGTCGAGACTCCCTATTCTGTTAGTGTCATACCTTGAAATAAGAAAGAGGCTCGGACAAGTTACTAAGCCGGATGGCCTTTTGGTTCCCGGTACGTAGCCCCCTCCTCGACTCGAGTTGTCCGCTCGGGTACACAGTCTAGAACAAATACCCAGGTTATGAACCTAGAATAACTCAGCTTCATGTCGGATCCCTAGTAGGAACGTTTGTTTGCATCACGTGCATTTGACTTTGGAGGCTCAACATAGGGGTTGGGTCTGTCTAGGACAGGTGTACCAAAAATGAAAATGACCATCCTGATGCATCTTACTTGCTCCTACTTGCGCATTTATTTGATTCGGACTTGCATACTGACCGACTTTTGAATATTTTGAGGAAAGAGAAATAGCAGTATGAGGGTTAAATAGAGTTAATCGCCTGCTTTGAAAAAAACCAATGTCCAAATAGTGTCAAAACTCTGTCGAATTTTTTAGAAAATGAAAAAAAAAAGAAAAAAAAAGAAAAATATAGTTTTATTTGCCAATGAAAAGAGCCTGGTTTTCAAAAGAAGTTTGTTTTATCGGCCCGAACTATGCCAGTTTGATTCCCACAGGGTGTGAGATACGTAGGCAATCCTCATCGAGTCCAACTTCACTTTTGCGAAATTAGCCAAAGAGCAAAAATTTTATTTGAAAATAATTAGGGTGATGTCATTCTTGCTAGAAATAGCTGAACGTCCCTAAAAGGGCGCATGAAGGCTATTTTTGCAAGAACAGCCGCCTGTGGTCATTTTTTTAGGCTTCCACCGGTTAGCCGACACAGCCTTAAAATCTTCGACCCCGAGGTGCTAAAAGGTCGTATTGGCAAAACCGGGATTTATTTAAAAAAAATGAGCACAAGTCAATTGAATTGTGATTTTTGAGTCAATTGAATCGTGATTTTTGCTTAACCATCCTAATAAATGTGCAGAATGAGCACAAGTCAGAATTTGCACGTAACAGTTTGAACAAGATCCCTTTGGAGTTGCACATGTGGTGGGATGACTTGGGCGAATCAGGGCGCAACACAGTCAATCTATACATGGGAGGCCTCACTGGGTTGCTGAAAATTAATCCTAGGGGGGATATCATAAAAGGCCTTGGTCGCATTCTGGGACCCGGCTCACAACGTATTTCACTTCTCGGATTTTGGACTTACCCCAACATTGGAAGAAATAGCCGGATACATCAGGGGTCCCAAGGTTCCTCTGAGACACCAGTACCTGATTGCTCCAAAGGCCGTAGCCGTACATAGATTCCTAGACTCTTTGAAAATAAGCAGGGGGGTCCATAATCCAGACTTGACAGCTGGCTTTTGTACTTTGCGGTTTATATACAACAGATATGGCCACATATAGGGGTTCAATAAGCCGGAAAACAAAATCTGTAGCAAAGGAAATCGCCTTAAGTGGGAAGAACATAAGTGTTTTGCATTCATGGTAGCCTTTTTGGACTCCTAGTGTTTCCTAGAAAAGACGGGAACATTGACATACGAGTATCTGGGGTTGTCAACACTTTACTTACTCAGGCCAATAGCACCCTCGCACCCATGATAGTAGCTGAAATCTTCCGCGCTCTCACAGCCTGCAAAGCCGGGGGAAGCTTTTTTGAGGGGTGCAACACGTTGCTGCAGATGTGGATGATCGAACACCTATGTCGTCATTCTCAATTTATGAGTTATGGGTCGACGGAGAAAATGTGCATAGAGGAATTTCCTACGAGGATTGACGGAATCAGCTTGCCAGAAGGGGTCACAAAGTGGACATCGCGCCTCCGTTCTGTCACTGCGGGCCAAATAGAATGGACATTTGGATGGTTGCCTGTGGATGAAATCATATATATGCCAGCCACTGGACCCCATTTTCTTTTGATGGGGCTCAGGAGTATCCAGCCCTATACCCCTTATCGAGTTTTGAGGCAGTTGGGGAGATGCCAAATAGTTCCGAAAGATGAAGATCTTAGTGGCCAAATAGTCGAGATCGGGCCCAACGGACAATTTCCTGAAGCAACAGTCCGCCAAATTTGGAGCGAGTGTCAATACTTAACGGCAAAAACGTGTGTACGTGATCGGTCCAAAGGTGAAGTTTCGCCGGGATACCTTGCTTGGTATAAGAGAGAAATCGAGTTTGGGAGGCCAGCCAAAAGACCCCATCTCCAGGAGTTCGTCGAGGCATCGCAAGAACAGTGGGATTGGTTGGCTAAAGAAGAGAGTTACAGGGCAGAAATAGGCAAGCTGGAGCAACATATTAGAGACCTGGAATTTTAAAATAGTCTGCAAGTTGACGCCGATCAAGGAGAAAATGTAACACCCCGTAATTTGAATTGGTTGTGGATGCATTAAACGAGCATTATCGTGATGGTAATTGCGTGGTTATGTTAATAAGTGTATGAGTCATATTAGAGGTGAATTGGGGTCTAAGGAGAGGCCTAAGTCTAAGCCAAGTTGGAAAAGTTTCATATTAGACAAATCTGTAAATGAGTGCGCACAAGACCTCACTTTGAACGATCATATCTCCGGTTATATAACTAGTTGTGTGATGCATAACCTATCAAATTAAATCCCTTTGAGTCTAGTTTCCAACGCAATAAACCGTTTATCATTTGGAGGTGTATACAGAAAGTTATGACCATTTTACTGGGCAGGTGTCACTAGCGCGAAGTCACGCGTTTTTGCTGAGCATTCTACCTCGCGCGCGAACAAGCGCGTGAACAAGTGCGTGAACTCTCGCATCTGAAAAGTTTTAAATACTTTAAAGGCCGGAAATAATAGAAATTGAGTCACTTCTCAAGCTTAGGGTTTCCTCTACACCCCAACTCGACCAAGGCATCCAATTGCACACCGAAGGTGAGTTTTTAAGTGTGTTTTCATGGTGATTTCACTTCTCGATCACTAGTTACAACATGATTTTGATTGGGTTTCATAAGATTTCTTCAAAATCTCAAGAACACCCCAAAAGTTGTCTTTCAAGATTTGGTCTACAAGAGGTAATCCTACACCCTTAGACTTACATATATGGTGTTATTATGGAATTATGAGTATGAATCAAGTATTACAACTTATGGTATGGTGATTGGAAGTCATAAATTCCCAATTTAAATGCATGACCATGGTAGGGATTTAAAGGTGATTATTTGATAGGATTTGTTGGTTGGGTGTGAATGGATGGTCATACATATGTTGTTGGAAGTTATAAATTTGTTAGGAATGATGGTGGAATGAATTGTTGGTTAATGGTGATAGTTGGATGAACCAACACTATAGTTATGAGGTGTAAATATCTATGCCTTCAAGGTGTTTGATAATATGCCGAAATGGCATAAGTTATGGAATTTATTACTAATATTGGATTCCATTGGATGTTGTTGTTGTAGATTGAAGGTTCGTAGTAGTGTGGATCATTGTAGTATCACTAAGGGGCGAATTGAGTTATGTAAGGCTAACTCTTTACGTTTGGGAATATCTATGATTCTCCCTACGTCCCATTCATCATGAACATTACTAGTTTCCTCAGAAAGTAATTATGCCTTGGTTCCATGAATGGAAGTAGAACTTATATTCTCTAGATGACATAGTTTCATGATCATTTGATATTCTATGAGTTTCAGTTATGACAAATCAACTTATTACGAATACTCATCTTAGTTTAATCCTATTCACTATACCAGTATCATGTAAGCCGGTATGGCTCATTATTTCAGTATCACATATTACAGTATGATTCTCAGTTCCTGATTTAAATTTCTGAATGTTGAACACCTGCATTTGGGCCTGAGGCCGCAGTTTATGCTTTATACATTTTGGACCTGAGGTCGCAGTTATGTATACGTATACTTGGGCCCGAGGCCGCAGTTGTGCACATATATATATATATACATATTGGGCCTGAGGCCGCAGTTTTAATATTTAGTTAAACAGGTTGTTCATCATTCAAAAAAAAAGGGAGTATTCACATCCTTACTTCCTTGTTCAGTTATCCGTTTATCAGCTAGCAGTTCAGTTTCAGTTTCATTATTGACAGTTCTTTTGTTCAGCTATTTTACATACCAGTACAATTCAAATGTACTGACGTCCCTTTTGCCCGGGGCCTGTATCTCGCGATGCAGGTAACGATTTGTAGGTTGACGATTCTGCTTGCTAGGACATCTCGTATCAGCTATTGGTGAGCCCCAGTCTTCCGGGGCCTTATTTCTCTTTTGTTTTAGTCATTCTAGTATTTCAGTTAATAAGGTATACCGGGGACCTTGTTCCGGTAAACAGTTATCATTTTCAATATTCTTTAGAGGCTTCGCAGACTATAACCCAGTCAGTCAGATCTTAGCAGGATTTCATGTGTTAGCCTTGTCGGCTACTTATTTATACTTGTAGATCTTTTAGTATTTTCCGCATCTATGATATTTCAGTCAGACTCTTTAGTAGATTATCATGTTTTATATTTATCTCTAGCTCATAGTTACACCACATGTTGATTCAGCCAGCCAGTTGGTTCGCTCGGTCACATGTAGTCAGGTACCGAGTGTCGTGTTACGTCTAGGCCCAGGTTCGGGGCATGACAAAGCTTGGTATCAGAGCCATAGGTTCAAGAGTCCTAGGAAGTCTACGAAGCCGTGTCTAGTGGGGTCTCTTTTATGTGTGTGTGCGCGCCACACATGTAAGTAGTTGACCACCAAGACATCTAGGATTGTTCCATTTCTTTCATACTCTAGATCATGCAGTTAGAGATTTGCTTTCAGGAATCTTTCTAACCCGTGCGAATTGCATATTTCAGAAAAATGCCTGCAAAAAGAAAGTACACCAGGAAGGCCTCAGCTACTAGCCAGGGGGCCACAACTAATGCTGCTCAGGAGGAGGACACTCCAGCCCAGGGAGTTGCATCGAGCTTAGTGCCCAGTGCTTCAGACATGGATGTCAGGGGAGATATCTAGTTGCTCACCCAGATTGTCGCTAATCAGGCTTAAAGGCAGGGAACAAGTGATGTTTGTGAGACGGGTAGTTCCAGGTCTAGGGAATTCTTCAACATGAAACCTCCCGTCTTTACAGGGTCTAAAAAGGATGAGGATCCGCAAAACTTCATTGATGAGGTTCAGAAGATATTTCGAGTGATGCATGCTACAGACACTGAGGCAGTAGAGCTTGTTGCGTACCAGCTGAAGGATGTTGCCAACACGTGGTATGAAACATGGGAAGAGTCTCTAGGGGAGGATGCAGATCCTGCGACTTGGAAGGATTTTGCAGATGTGTTCCTTGAGCACTTTCTACCCATTGAGGTCTTGGAAGCTAAGGCTTTGGAGTTTGAGAGACTCAGACAGAATGATATGAGTATGAATGAGTACTACCTCAAGTTCGTCTCTCTAGCCAAGTATGCTCCAGAAATGGTACGTGAAATGAGGGTCAGAGTTAGGCGGTTTGTGTTGGGGATCTTAGATGAATTGTTTGCTGATGCTAATATAGCTGCTCAGAATAATGACATGACCATCACTAAGATGGTTGCCTTTGTTCAAGGGAACGAAGACAGGTTGAAGGAAGAAGAGCGGCTACGGAGAGAGAAGGAGAGGGAATTCAGCAAGAGAGCTAAGTCTGCAGGAAATTTCAACCATGGGGGATTTCAAGCAAGAGGCAATCGCCAGTTTTTCAAGAAATCAAAATCAGGACCTGCTCTATCTTCAGCTAGTGCACCGGTTCCGAGGTCGAAGTTTAACAAGAAAAATCAGAATTTCAGAACAGCAGATTCGCAGTCACAGGCTAGTGTGGGCTACAGAGTCCCTGGTCACCCTATTTGCAACATGTGTGGTAAGAGGCACCAGGGTTGTGTCGTTTGGGCACAAATGGTTGCTTTGGGTGCGGTCAGCAGGGCCACTTCTTGAGGGATTGTCCATCGGCAAAACAGAACAATGGAGGCAATGCAGCTCAGTCCACTGATTCAGCAGCCTATCATAACTCTCAGGCCCAATAAGGGCACGGTGCAGCAAAGTCTAATGATGCAGGCGGTGGTCGAAACCACTTGTATGCACTGGCAGACCGTCAGGATACAGAGGCTCGTGGAGATGTTGTCACAGGTACGCTAACAATATTCACTTTTGATGTCTATGCTCTTATAGATCCAGGATCCACCCTATCTTATGTAACCCCATATATTGCAAAGAAATTTGGGATAGAACCAGAAAAGTTGTGTGAACCCTTTGAAGTGTCCACTCCAGTTGGAGAATCAGTTATAGCAAGGTATATCTATAAGGGATGTCCAGTTAAAGTGCGTCATCGTCTTACTGTAGCAGACTTAGTAGAATTGGAGATGTTAGACTTCGATGTGATCATGGGCATGGATTGGTTAGAGTCATGTTATGCCAAAGTTGGTTGTAGAACCAAAATAGTAAGTTTTGAGTTTCCCGGTGAACCAGTCTTAGAATGGAAGGGTGATGCAGTAGCACCTAGGGGTAGGTTTATTTCCTATCTTAAAGCCAGAAAGATGATCTCCAAGGGATATATCTATCACCTGGTTCGAGTTAAGGATGCAGATGCTCAGATCCCTACTCTCCAGTCGGTACCAATTGTAAATGAGTTTCCAGGAGTGTTTCCCGAAGATCTCCATGGAATTCCTCCCGATAGAGAGATTGACTTTGGAATTGATCTACTTCCAGGCACTAAGCAAATATCCATTCCGCCTTACAGAATGGCCCCAGAAGAGTTGAAAGAGTTAAAAGTCCAGTTGAAGGACCTGCTAGATAAGGGATTTATAAGGCCAAGTGTCTCACCTTGGGGCGCACCGGTCTTGTTTGTCCGAAAGAAGGATGGGTCGTTGCGCATGTGCATTGACTATCGTCAGTTGAATAAAGTCACCATCAAGAACAAGTACCCTCTTCCCAGAATAGATGATTTATTTGATCAACTTCAGGGCGCCCAGTATTATTCCAAGATTGACCTCAGATCGGGATACCATCAGTTGAAGGTTAAGGAAGTTGATATTCCAAAAACAGCTTTTAGGACTCGATATGGGCATTTCGAATATTTGGTAATGTCATTCGGTTTAACGAATGCACCAGCAGCTTTCATGGACCTTATGAATAGGGTCTTCAAGCCTTATCTTGATTTGTTTGTTATCGTGTTTATTGATGACATCTTGATTTATTCCCGCAGCGAGACTGACCATGTCGAACATCTCAGAATTGTGTTGCAAACACTGCAGGATCACAAGCTATATGCCAAATTTTCTAAGTGTGAATTCTGGTTAAAATCAGTAGCGTTTTTGGGCCATATCATCTCAGGGGAAGGCGTGAAAGTGGACTCTCAGAAAATAGAGGCAGTGAAGAATTGGCCTAGACCCACCTCAGTATCCGATATAAGAAGTTTCTTGGGCCTAGCAGGATATTATAGGCGTTTTGTAGAGGGATTTTCTTCTATCTCGTTCCCTTTGACTAGATTAACTCATAAGAAAGTCATGTTTTAATGGTCGGACGCGTGCGAGAAAAGTTTTGAGGAGTTAAAGAAGAGATTGACTTCAGCTCCAGTCTTGACACTACCAGAAGGAAGCGAAGGGTTCGTTGTTTATTGTGATGCTTCAGGGGTTGGTCTGGGGTGTGCACTAATGCAACATGGTAAAGTCATAGCCTATGCGTCGAGACAGCTTAAGGCTCACGAGAAGAATTATCCGACTCATGACCTTGAATTAGCAGCTGTGGTGTTCGCGCTTAAGATTTGGCGCCATTATTTGTATGGGGTACATGTTGACATTTTTACAGATCACAAGAGTCTCCAGTACATCTTCAATCAAAGAGAATTAAATCTACGTCAGAGAAGGTGGCTCGAATTACTTAAGGATTATGATGTTGATATCCTCTATCATCCGGGGAAAGCAAATGTTGTAGCCGATGCTCTCAGTCGGCGTTCTATGGGGAGCTTAGCTCATGTTGAGGCAGACAAGTGAACTATGATGAAGGAAGTCCACCGCTTAGCAAATCTAGGAGTTCGACTTTTGGACTCCGAAGATGGTGGCGTTGTTCTCCAGAACAGGGCTGAATCCTCCTTAGTAGCCGAAGTAAAAGAAAAACAGTTCAGTGATCCTTACTTATTACAGTTGAAGGAAGGAATTCGCAAATACAAGATTATGGCTTTTGAACAAGGGGGAGATGATGGCACTTTGAGATACAGAGGCAGACTATGCGTTCCAGATGTAAATGGGCTCAGAGAGCGGATTATGTCAGAGGCCCACAATTCCAGGTATTCTATTCACCCAAGTTCCACAAAGATGTATCGTGATCTTAAGGAGGTTTATTGGTGGAATGATATGAAAAAGAATATAGCAGATTTCATGGCTAAGTGTCCAAATTGCCAGCAGGTGAAAGTCGAACACTAGAGGCCTGGCGGTTTAACTCAGAATATAGAAATTCCCATCTGGAAATGGGAGATGATAAACATGGACTTCATAACAGGTCTACCTCGCTCGTTCCGGAAGCATGATTCGATTTGGGTGATTGTAGACCGACTTACCAAGTCAGCTCACTTCTTGCCAGTGAAGACTATAGATTCGGCCGAGGATTATGCCAAGTTGTATATCAAAGAAATTGTTTGATTGCATGGGACTCCTTTGTCCATTATCTTAGATCGTGGTGCTCAGTTCACAGCAAACTTTTGGAAATCCTTTCAGAAGGTATTGGGCACAAGGGTGAATTTCAGCACCGCTTTTCATCCTCAGACAGATGGCCAGGCGGAACACACCATTCAGACCCTTGAGGATATGTTGAGGGCATGTGTTATTGATTTTAAAGGTAATTAGGACGATCATCTACCTCTTGTAGAGTTTTCTTATAATAACAGTTATCACTCTAGTATCAAGATGGCACCATATGAAGCTCTGTATGGGCGAAGGTGTAGATCACCAATTGGTTGGTTCGAAGTCGGAGAAGCGAAGTTGTTAGGACCCGATTTGGTCTATCAGGCCATGGAGAAAGTTAATTTGATACAAAGGCATTTGAAGACAGCTCAAAGTCGCCAAAAGTCCTATTCGGACGTACGACGTAGAAACTTAGAGTTCCAAGTTGATGATTGGGTATTTCTGAAGGTATCGCCCATGAAAGACGTTATGAGATTTGGAAAGAAGGGGAAACTTAGCCCCCGCTATATTGGTCCATATAGAATCCTGCGAAGGATCGGACAGGTGGCTTATGAGTTAGAATTGCCACAAGAACTAGCTGCTGTACACCCAGTGTTTCATGTGTCCATGTTGAAGAAAGTCATGGGAGACCCGTCACTTGTGGTTCCTATGGAGATTATAGGGGATAAGGACAACCTGTCTTATGAGGAAATTCCAGTAGCTATTCTTGATCGACAAATCCGCAAGCTCAGAACTAAGGAAATTGCTTCAGTAAAAGTGCTTTGGAGAAATCAAAAGGTTGAAGAGGCTACATGGGAAGCCGAGGAAGACATGAAGTCCAGATATCCCCATCTCTTTGAAGAGCAAAAGGAAAATGTGGAAGGTAATTAACCTTTCCATTCAGGTCTTATATTATAATCTCTGTGTCCTACAATATCTACTTAGCTTAGTATTTAGTGATCACGTGCTCGTTCAGTTTGATATACATGTATTCATAATATTTTAGTATTCTCATATCTCCATAACACCCATTTAATGACCATAGATAGCTGTAGTTGCACCCAGGACCATCATTCGAGGACGAATGATCCCAAGGGGGAGATAATGTAACACCCCATAATTTGAATCGGTTGTGGATGCATTAAACGAGCATTATCATGATGGTAATTGAGTGGTTATGTTAATAAGTGTATGATTCATATTAGAGGTGAATTGGGGTCTAAGAAGAGGCCTAAGTCTAAGCCAAGTTGGAAAAGTTTCATATTAGACAAATCTGTAAATGAGTGCGCACAAGACCTCACTTTGAACGATCATATCTCCGGTTATATAACGAGTTGTGTGATGAATAACCTATCAAATTAAAGCCCTTTGAGTCTAGTTTCCAACTCAACAAACCGTTTGTCATTTATAGTTGTATACAGAAAGTTATGACCATTTTACTGGGCAGGTATCACTAGCATGAAGTCGCGCGTTTTTGCTGAGCATTCTGCCTCGCGCGCGAACAAGTGCGCGAACTCTCACATCTGAAAAGTTTTAAATACTTTAAAGGCCGGAAATAATAAAAATTGAGTCACTTCTCAAGCTTAGGGTTTCCTCTACACCCCAACTCGACCAAGGCATCCAATTGCACACCTAAGGTGAGTTTTTAAGTGTGTTTTCATGGTGATTTCACTTCTCGATCACTAGTTACAACATGATTTTGACTGGGTTTCATAGGATTTCTTCAAAATCTCAAGAACACCCCAAAAGTTGTCTTTCAAGATTTGGTCTATAAGAGGTAATCCTACACCCTTAGACTTACATATATGGTGTTATTATGGAATTATGAGTATGAATCAAGTATTACAACTTATGGTATGGTGATTGGAAGTCATAAATTCCCAATTTAAATGCATGACCATGGTAGGGATTTAAAGGTGATTATTTGATAGGATTTGTTGGTTGGGTGTGAATGGATGGTCATACATATGTTGTTGGAAGTTATAAATTTGTTAGGAATGATGGTGGAATGAATTGTTGGTTAATGGTGATAGTTGGATGAACCAACACTATAGTTATGAGGTGTAAATATCTATGCCTACAAGGTGTTTGATAATATGCCTAAATGGCATAAGTTATGGAATTTATTACTAATATTGGGTTCCATTGGATGTTGTTGTTGTAGATTGAAGGTTCGTAGTAGTGTGGATCATTGTAGTATCACTAAGGGGCAAATTGAGATATGTAAGGCTAACTCTTTACGTTTGGGAATATCTATGATTCTCCCTACGTCCCATTCATCATGAACATTACTAGTTTCCTCAGAAAGTAATTATGCCTTGGTTCCATGAATGGAAGTAGAACTTATATTCTCTAGATGACATAGTTTCATGATCATTTGATATTCTATGAGTTTCAGTTATGACAAATCAACTTATTACGAATACTTATCTTAGTTTAATCCTATTCACTATACCTGTATCATGTAAGCCGGTATGGCTCATTATTTCAGTATCACATATTACAGTATGATTCTCAGTTCCTGATTTAAATTCCTGAATGTTGAACACCTGCATTTGGGCCTGAGGCCGCAGTTTATGCTTTATGCATTTTGGACCTGAGGTCGCAGTTATGTATACGTATACTTGGGCCCGAGGCCGCAGTTGTGCACACACATATATATATATATATATTGGGCCTGAGGCCGCAGTTTTAATATTCAGTTAAACAGGTTGTTCATCATTCAAAAAAAAGGGAGTATTCACATCCTTACTTCCTTGTTCAGTTATCAGTTTATCAGCTAGCAGTTCAGTTTCAGTTTCAGTATTGACAGTTCTTTTGTTCAGCTATTTTACATACCAGTACAATTCAAATGTACTAACGTCCCTTTTGCCCGGGGCCTGTATCTCGCGATGCAGGTAACGCTTTGTAGGTTGACGATTCTGCTTGCTAGGACATCTCGTATCAGCTATTGGTGAGCCCCAGTCTTCCGGGGCCTTATTTCCGGGGCCTTATTTCTCTTTTGTTTTAGTCATTCTAGTATTTCAGTTAATAAGGTATACCGGGGACCTTGTTCCGGTAAACAATTAGCATTTTCAGTATTCTTTAGAGGCTTCGCAGACTATAACCCAGTCAGTCAGATCTTAGCAGGATTTCATGTGTTAGCCTTGTCGGCTACTTGTTTATACTTGCAGATCTTTTAGTATTTTCCGCATCTATGATATTTTAGTCAGACTCTTTAGTAGATTATCATGTTTTATATTTATCTCTAGCTCATAGTTACACCACATGTTGATTCAGCCAGCCAGTTGGTTCGCTCGGTCACATGTAGTCAGGCACCGAGTGTCGTGTTACGTCTAGGCCCAGGTTCGGGGCGTGACAGAAAAGAACAAATAGGCCCAAGAAAATGAGGCACCGAAAGCCCAAATCCGACAAATAAGGATAGATGATGACAACCAACAAAGGAGTCGGTCGGATGAACGGTTAATAAAAGGGTTGAAAAAAGAAATCAGTGAGTGCCGGAATGATTTGAAGAAATCTGAGGGTACCATAGCACAACTCCAGGCACAATGGGAAAAAAGAACAAAAGAGCGCACACAGTACTTACAACAGGCGAGGAAAGATTATGAAAAGATCATTGCCGGTCTAAAAAGGAAGGTGACCACCCTAGAGAACAAGGCGGCTAAACAAGCCAAGGCTTTTGAAACCGAATAAACACCGCTATAATCTAATGGCCTTGATGGAGGATGAAATACAGCAGTTACAGAAACAACATCTGCATGATTCTCGGGTTTTGAAGGCTAGAAGGGATCAGATAGAACGCCTACTCCTAGAGAAAGACCGAACTAGGGACAAGATTTTGACTATTGCTCATGCTATTAATAGGAAATGTCAGGTGTGTGAAAACATAACCCGCACTACTTTCTTCTCGGTGGTGATGATATTTGTGAAGCAAATCATGTATGTATTGGAACAGCTGGAAAGGGGCCTTACACCTAAGCCCGCGACAAGGCCGAATGACGCCCCGCTGGCACCCAAATTTAAAACTTTAATGTGTTCATAGTTCGAATCTGCACTTTCTTGTTCCTTAGAGTCTGTTGTCTGTTAGAGTTTGTTTTTTTCTTTCGCATCAGAGTCTGTCATAAGTTATTGAGTTCGTACTTGGTTTGGTTTCGAGTCTATTATTTTCCTTTCCAAAAGCGTCTGGTTTGTAATAGAATGTTTATTAATGAAAAATGGAAAATTTCCAAAAGTTTATCTCTTTGCTTTTCTCACTTATAGGGCAGAACTACGCACGGTCTGATTCATGCGGGGACATGATACGTAGGCAATCTCTATAGGATTCGAACACCACTAAAAAAGAAAAAGGGGAAAATGAAAAATAAATAAAGAAGGATAGAATAAAGAAAGCTTAAAAGAAGGGGCACAATTATGAGAGGCCGGAATGACGCACGCAAACGAAGCAAATGCATGATAGAAAATGGTTAATTGCCTAGGTGCATTGCATCCCAACGTGTAATTGCATATGTGTTAAACTCTAAAAACTAACAAGTTTGTTGACTTCCAGAGAATTCAAGCAGTTAGTTTATTTAGAGGATACTGGCACATTATCATTACCAAACCAGATCGAAGAGACCAATACCGGAAATCATATCTATCCCAGATGTCGACACTAGTGTTGAGGTAGAGGAGTTGGACGTCTATAAAATGAAAGAGGAGATGTTCAAGCTTAAGCAACAGATGGCCGAAATGTACCAAGCCTGGTCCAAAGGGCAATCACCGCCAGCTTACCCTGCTAACCCTGCTTTTACCCCACCATTAGCTCAGTCTCAGGATCATCCCGCCACCGATCCAGGTTTTCCCATTTATCAACACTACCATGGCACTACTTTTCAAATGCCACATGCTCCACCACCAAAATCAATTCCATACCCTCCTCCGCCAATCACCCCTGTCTTTGTGGCATCTCCACCAGCTGCACTCCATAAATCCCCGAGTGAACCTGTGTCCCAAGCTCAGGACAACCAGTATTATCCCCCAGAGCTTACCTTCAAAGCACCTGAAGCATATCCACATGATCCACATTCTGACCTACCGGGTAAAGCAGAAAAACCGGCCAGAAATCCTGAACAGGAAGAGATGTTCAGAAAAATGAAAAGCATAGAACAATCCTTCAGGGATATGAGAGGGTTAGGAGGTCAGGTGAGTGTAGCTTACAAAGACCTGTGTTTTTTCCCAAATGTACAACTACCGGCAGGGTTCAAAATGCCCAAATTCGACTTGTACAACGGACACGGTGATCCGGTGGCTCATCTGAGAGGTTTTTGTAGCAAGATGAGGGGAGCAGGCAGAAGAGATGAATTACTGATGGCATATTTCAACCAAAGTTTAAGTGGATCGGCGTTAGAATGGTACACCAGACAGGATCATAGCAGGTGGTACACATGGGACGATTTGGCCCAAGCATTCGCTTGTCACTTTCAGTATAATCTTGAGATCATTCCAGACCGACTATCTTTGACTAAACTAGAGAAGAAGCACATCGAAAGTTTTAGAGAATATGGTTTCCGGTGGAGGGAGCAAGCAGTAAGGGTAGATCCCCCAATGAAAGAAAGCGAGATAGTCGATTACATTTTGCAGGCTCTGGAGCCAACTTACTTTGGTCATTTGGTGTCCGCAATTGGCAAGTCTTTTAATGAGGTTGTAAAAATGGGAGGCATGGTCGAGGAGGGGCTTAAGTCCAACAAAATCATGAGCTATTCAGCGATCAAGGCAACCACTCAGGCCATCCAAAGCGGCACTGGGGGTGTACTTGGGAAGAAGAAGAAAGAAGATGTCACGACTGTTGAGTCCGGAGCCTAGTTCGGATCTAGAGGCCCGTCACCCTACTATAGCCAATCACGACCCTACCACCAAAATTACCCCCACACTTCATATAGCCCTCCAAAACACTACTACCCACGGCCAGATCCCCATTTTTTCGTCCATCATGCACAAGCCTATACCCAAACCCTGACACACGCACAATGGCGCGCGCCAGCTCCACAAAATCCATACCCAGCTCCACAAAACACATATCCACCCCCAAGGGCCTACAGAAATCCCCCCGGGACAGGTTTTCGACCAAACCCAGCCCTCAAGAATGAGAAGTCACAGAAGCAAACGACTTTCACTCCACTGGGGGAATCATATACCAGTCTTTTCCACAGATTGAGGCAGTTGGTCATGTTGAATCCAATTGAGCCTAAAATGCCAAATCCTCCCCTAGAAATCTTGACCATTCGGTGAGTTGTGAGTACTGTTCATGGGCCCCAGGGCATGATACAAAGAAATGTTGGAAGCTGAAAACAACTGTGCAAGAGCTTATCGATACTCATCGGATCGAGGTTCAAGCCCCAGAAGCACCAAATATTAATCAGAATCCACTGCCAGCTCACCATGAGACACACATGATTGAGTTGATACACAAAAAGGGGGAGTCCAGGAAGCCCTCACAGACAGTAATGATGATCCGTTCCAGCGAAACCAGCTCAAAAGAAAAAGTAACCAGTGGGAAATCAGTGGTCCAGTTGAGAGGGGTAGATGATAAGCCAGCTGTGGTAGCAGAGAGAGGGTCGTCGAGCCTTGTTGCAGTGAAACCCGAGAAAGCTAAAGTGGTAGTGCCAGGGGTTGCAAGTAAACTTGTTGTGCTCGCACGGAGCCTGTTATTATAAAATCGGTAACTCAGCTTCCAGTGATCAACAACAAGGTTGTTCCTTGGAATTATGAACGGGTGGCGGTGATTTACAAAGGGAAAGAAGTCAAAGGAGAAGTGTGTGAAGCCCAAGGTCTAACTCATTCGGGAAGGTGTTTTGCTCCCGCAGAGTTAAGAAGGGCCAATCCAGTAGCGACAAAGAATCCAGTTACCGAGGAAGAGGCGGAAGAATTTTTAAAGAAAATGAAGGCGCAAGATTACTCCATTATGGAGCAGTTGAGGAAGACCCCGACACAGATCTCATTGTTATCCTTGTTGATCCATTCAGATGAGCACCGCCGGGTATTGATGAAAATTCTGAACGAAGCCCATGTTCTGGATAAGATCTCTGTGAACCATCTGGAGAAAATAGCAAACAAGATTTTCGAGGTCAACAGGGCCACTTTTTCAGATGATGAGTTGCCCGTGGAGGGTACATAACATAATAGAGCCCTCTATTTGACCATGAAGTGTGAAGACTCGGTAGTCACTCGAGTACTGATTGATAATGTGTCCAGTTCCAATATCTGTCCTTTGACCACGTTGAACAAACTGAAGGTCGATGGTGACAGAATTCACAAGAACAACATCTATGTTCGAGAGTTTGATGGAGGTGGTACAGACACAGTGGGTGACATCATACTTGAATTAACAATTGGTCCGGTCGAGTTCACCATGGAGTTTCAAGTGTTGGACATGGCAGTGTCATATAATCTTCTGTTGGGGAGACCCTGGATCCACGCCGCCAAAGCAGTGCCTTCTACATTACATCAGATGGTCAAATTCGAGTGGGATAGGCAAGAGATCGTAGTACATGGGAAAGACAATGCAAGCGTCGTAAGTGATGCCATCGTACCCTTCATAGAGGCTGACGATGACAAGGGGCCCTGGGTTTACCAGGTCTTCGATACAGTTTCAGTGGACAAAGTTCCCGAGGGTGAAAGCATCCCACTTCCCAAAATAGCAGTTGTAACTGTCAGGGTAGCCTCGAAGATGTTGAAAAACGGGTTTGTGCCAGGCAAAGGTTTAGGGGCTGATCTTCAGGGTATTGTTCAACCGGTTTCTTTGCCCAAATATCTGGATACCTTTGGGCTGGGGTTCAAGCCTATAGTGGCGGATGTGAGACGGGCACACAAGTTGAAGAAAAGAGTCTGGGTCCTTCCCAAGCCAATCTCGCGCCTGTCTAGATCTTTTGTCAGGCCGAGCATCAAAAAGCAATTGTTGTCCAAGGTTACAGGGCCATTGATTGGTGCAGATGGAGACTTAAATGAAAGCTTTGAAAGATTATTCACCGAAATCAACATGGTAGAAGTTGGGGAGGGGTCCAGCAAGGCGGATGTGCAGTTTATGGGGCCAAAGGCAAAAATCAACAATTGGATGGCTACTCCTTTTCCCATCGGAGGGAGTCTTGGTAGTTGGCTCTGATTTTCCTTCCTATTTTCTGGATTATTCCAGGGTTGTAGTCCAAATTTCTTTTATTTTTGTTGTGTTCATCAAAGTGTGAAACCTTGTTATCCCGTAATTCAATAAAATAAAAAAGTTTCTTCTTTATTCCTTATTTTATTTTAATTTTGTTTTCTTCTTTTCTTTTTTTGTACAGTTCTCTTTATACTGGTCTTAATGACATGGCGTGCATAAGGAATCCTCAGCCCAGTCTTAAAAATCAATCTGATTCCGAAATGATAGTTCAAGAAGTAGATTGTGATTACGAATCAGAATATGATGATGAGGATGAAGCCTTCGAAGAAATTAGTAAGGAGTTAATTCACTTCGAAGAAAAACCCAAACCCAATTTGAATGACACAGAAGCCATCAATTTAGGGGACACAGACAACGTCCAAGAGACTAAAATAAGTGTCCACCTCGAGCCAAAAATCCAGGAGGAGTTAATAAAAGCACTCATTGAGTACAAAGATGTTTTTGCGTGGTCATATGACGACATGCCAGGTTTAAGCACTGATTTAGTGGTCCACAAATTGCCCACTGATCCAGCATTCCCACCCGTCAAGCAAAAGTTAAGAAAATTCAAAACTGATATGAGTGTGAAGATTAAAGAAGAAGTTACCAAGCAGTTGGATGCAAAGGTTATTCGGGTCACTCGATATCCTGTCTGGTTGGCTAATGTCGTGCCTGTACCGAAGAAGGACGGCAAGATCAGAGTATGCGTCGATTACCGCAATCTCAACAAAGCAAGTTCGAAGGATAACTTTCCACTACCCAATATCCACATTTTGATCGATAATTGTGCCAAGCGTGAGATCGGATCTTTGTGGATTGCTATGTCGGGTATCATCAAATTCTAATGGATGAAGAAGATGTAGAAAAGACGGCATTCATCGCACCCTAGGGAACTTATTGCTACCGGGTAATGCCATTTGGTTTGAAGAATGCTGGGGCAACTTATATGAGGGCAATGACTACTGTGTTTCATGATATGATACACAAGGAGATTGAGGTATATGTAGATTATGTGATCATAAAATCAAAGCATCAGGCCGACCACGTCAGGGATTTGAGGAAATTCTTCCAGAGGCTTCGCAGGTACAAACTCAAGCTTAACCCCGCCAAGTGTACATTTGGTGTCCCATCCGGAAAACTGTTGGGATTCATAGTCAGCCGGCGAGGCATCGAGTTGGACCCATCAAAGATCAAAGCCATACAAGAATTGCCACCTCCGAGGAACAAAACTGAAGTGATGAGTCTGTTAGGAAGGTTGAACTATATCAGCAGGTTTATCGCTCAGCTCACGACGACTTGCGAGCCTATTTTCAAGTTGTTGAAGAAGGACGCTGCGGTCAAGTGGACTGATGAATGTCAGGAAGCATTCGACGAGATAAAGGGATACTTGTCTAACTCGCCTGTGTTGGTACCACCAGAACCAGGGAAACCTTTGATTCTTTACTTGACTGTCCTAGAAAATTCATTTGGTTGTGTATTGGGGCAGCATGATGCCACCGGCAGAAAGGAACAGGCCATCTACTATCTTAGCAAGAAGTTCACAGTTTATGAGGTTAAGTACACTCACTTGGAAAAGACATGTTACATCCTAACTTGGGTGGCACAGAAGTTGAAACATTATTTGTCATCATACACTACTTACCTCTTTTCACGCTTGGATCTATTGAAGTATATCTTTCAAAAGCCTATGCCGACAGGAAGACTTGCAAAATGGCAGATTTGGCTCACAGAGTTTTACATAATCTATGTGACTCGGACTGCGATGAAAGCCCAAGCATTGGCTGATCATTTGGCCGAGAACCCGGTCGATGAAGAGTATGAGCCACTGAGGACTTATTTTCCTGATGAAGAGGTGATGCATATTGATGAACTAGAACAGGCCGAAAAACCAAGCTGGAAACTTTTCTTTGATGGGGCTGCTAACATGAAAGGAGTTGGAATAGGAGCTGTGCTTATTTCTGAAACAGGGCATCACTATCCTGTTACGGCTCAACTTCGTTTTTATTGTACCAACAATATGGCTGAGTACGAAGCATGCATTTTGGGTTTAAGGTTAGCTGCGGACATGGATATCCAGGAAGTCTTGATCTTGGGAGACTCGGACCTTCTGGTACATCAAATTCAAGAAGAATGGGAAATGTGAGATCTGAAGCTCATACCATACCGACAATGCTTACATGATCTTTGCCAACGGTTTAGATCAGTGGAGTTCAGGCATATTCAAGGGTCCATAATGAGGTCGCCGATGCTTTGGCTACCCTATCATCAATGCTGCACCATCCGGACAAGCTTATGTCGATCCTTTGCATATTCAAGTCCGAGATCAGCATGCTTATTGTAACATGATTGAAGAAGAACTGGATGGCGAACCATGGTTCCACGATATCAAGGAATACATCAGAATGGGGATATACCCAGTGCAAGCCACGGGGGATCAAAAGAGAACAATTCGACGGTTGGCAAGTGGATTTTTCTTGAGTAGAGGAGTTCTGTATAAAAGAATAGCAGACCTAGGATTGTTAAGATGCATAGATGCTAGACAGGCTATGGCTGTCATGTCCGAAGTACATTTAGGAGTCTGCGGACCACATATGAGCGGATATGTGTTGGCGAAGAAAATTCTCCGAGCAGGTTATTATTGGCTCACCATGGAGCGAGATTGTATTAGTTTTGTGCGCAAATGTCATCAGTGCCAGATACACGGAGATTTGTTTCTCCACCATCGGAATTGCACACAATGTCAGCGCCATGGCCCTTCGTCGCTTGGGGCATGGATATCATTGGACCAATTGAGCCAGAAGCATCCAACGGGCATAGGTTCATTCTGGTAGCCATTGATTATTTCACCAAATGGGTTGAGGCCAAAACTTTCAAGTCTGTGACCAAGAAAGCAGTGGTCGATTTTGTTCACTAAAATATCATCTGTCGATTTGGAATCCCAAAGGTGATCCTCAAGGATAATGGTGCTAATCTTAACAGCAATTTGATGAAAGAGGTATGTCAACAATTTAAGATTACACACCGCAATTCCACCCCATATCGTCCCATGGCAAATGGAGCAGTTGAGGCAGCCAACAAAAACATAAAGAAGATACTTCGGAAAATGGTAGAAGGTTCGAGGCAATGACATGAAAAATTACCATTTGCATTGTTGGGTTATCGCACCACTGTCTGTACTTCAGAAGGTGCAACTCCTTATTTGTTGGTATATGGAACTGAATCCGTAATACCTGCGGAAGTTGAAATCCCGTCCCTTCGGATTGTCGCTGAAGCTGAGATTGATGATGATGAGTGGGTCAAAACTCGTCTGGAGCAGTTGAACTTGATTGATGAAAAAAGATTAGCAGTTGTGTGTCATGGCCAGTTATATCAAAAGAGAATGGCAAGAGCATACAACAAAAAGGTGCGTCCCCGGAAGTTTGAAGTGGGCCAGCAAGTGCTAAAACGCATCCTTCCACATCAGACTGAGGTAAAAGGCAAGTTCGCCCCGAATTGGCAAGAGCCATTAATTGTAACCAGAGTGTTGTCCAATGGTGCTTTATGTTTAACAGATATCGAAGGAAAGTGCATCGACATGGCTATCAATTCTGACGCAGTTAAGAGATATTATGTATGATTTCTTTTAATTGTAATTGTTGTTTGTTTGCATTTGGCATGATATCGGAGAATGAAATGATGAAGGCAATTTGTTCTTCCATCCAAATACTTCAACCTTTGGTTCCCCTTTTGAGCCTTATTTATTCTTTCATACCCCTCTTTTGGAATCAATAATGAAAATGAAAAAAGGGAGAAAAGAAAAATAATGATAATAAAAACAAAAGAAAAGTCACAAGAAAAACAAAGGAAATGGGAACTACGTTTGACCTGATTCCTCAAAAAGGATACGTAGGTGCCTCACGGCTCGGTCATAGTGTAATAAGAATCAAAAATCCCCAAGCAAGAAAAACTGGGGCAGAAGTTGTGTTTATAATTTTGGAAAGAAAGTTTATTCCAAGAGTTGTAATGTTTTACCCATCAAAATTATTTTAAATTTTTTCTTTAGCCATACACCAGAAACCCATATTTATGTCCAAAAGACCTTCCGATCAGTATCCGAGAAGTGCCAAGTCGAGCAAATGGAAGTCTGGAGTAACACTCTGGTCCCCAGCAGAAAAGAAATGAAATGAGATAATCCCCAGTAGAAAAGAAATGAAATGAGAGAATCCCCAACAGAAAAGAAATGAAATGAGAGAATCTTATCAGTAACAACCCAATCCCCAGCTGAAAAGAAATAAAATGAGAGAGTCTTATTGGTGAAAACCTTCACATGCACCATAAGGCGACAGAAATTGAGAGAAATAAAATGAGAGAGTCTTATTGGTGAAAACCTTCACAGGCACCATAAGGCGACGGAAGTTGAGAGAAATAAAGTGAGAGAGTCTTATTGGTGAAAACCTTTACAGGCATCATAAGGCGACGAGAGTTGAGAAAAACGAGAGAGTCTTATTAGTGAAAACCCCTCGAAGGGCACTATAAGGCGACAAAGAATTAAAAGGGGGCAAACGAGATAAGCTTGATAGAAAGGATCCGTCGAGACATCAAGCAGAATATAGATGTTGTTTCGGGAAAAGAAGATGGGTTGCGGGACCTTTGAAATGCAAAGTAGGGACATCAGAAAGATTGATTGATGTAAACAGACTGGGTTGATTAATCCAAAAATGCGCGACATGACCATTGGAATCGGTTATACCATTCAGATAAGTTATTTTCTCTTCAAACAGTTGTTCAAAAAGATTTTTCTTGTTCTATCTTTCGAAGTCATCATTTTCCATTCTCTTTTTGATCAATAGTAGTTTGTTTTTAAGAAGGATTTTTCAAAACTAACTACCAGTTGCCAACATGGTGCAAGGTAAATGGGGATAAGACATGTAAGGATAATGTGATGAGATGAGAAAGACATCGCAGTAAGACCAAATGATGAATTGGTCTAAGTTTTCGGGACAGTATGGAGCAAAGGTGGAAAACAACGGTCGAGAAGTTGGGGAATACAGAATCATCAAGAAGGTCGGAAGTTATCGGCCAAGTTTCAAGATGGTCGAACAACGCAGAGCATGGAAAAGAGCGAAAGGGAAAACCGTCCCTAGCAAGAGCATCCCCACATTTTAAACTAACAAATTCTCTTTGATTTTAAGTAGGGACAGAAAATGTTATTGATGACAGAAAGACATGCCGCAAGAAAGATTGTCAAACTAGGGCAGAAAATTTTCTTTCATTTTTGAAAATTTTCTAAAAGTCAGGTACCCTGGGGAAGAAGGAAGATAACACAAGTTTGGAGAAAGTGGTATCCCCAGCAGTTTACGGAAGAAGGCAAAACAAGTTTTAAAGAAAGCAATTTCGGAAGGAAAACACCAGCATTAAGGGAAGTAGTCTTTGAAGGAGGAAAATAACATATTTTTTGAAACACCGGCATTATCCCAGCAGTTCTCAGAGGAATGAAACACCAGTTTTGAGGGAAGCAGTTCTGAAAGAAGATAATTCAAGTTAGAAGGAAAATGGTTCAAGAGGCAAGAAGGAACAACAGCGATAGAACGCATTTTTAAGTCGTTGATGAAGTCAGGAGCCCGCCTGGAGAATGGGGGTGTTATATTTTAAGTTGTGTTGGAAGTCAGGAGCCCGCCTGGAGAATGGAGGTATTATCTTTTTAAGTCGTAGTAGAAGTCAGGAGCCCGCCTGGAGAACGGAGGTGTTACATTTTAAGAAGTTGTTGAAGTCAGGAGCCCGCTTGGAGAATGGAGGTGTTATATTTTTAAGTTGTGTTGAAGTCAGGAGCCCGCCTGGAAAATGGAGGTGTTATATTTTTAAGTTATGTTGGAAGTCAGGAGCCCGCCTGGAGAATGGAGGTGTTATATTTTTAAGTTGTGTTGGAAGTCAGGAGCCCGCCTGGAGAATAGAGGTTGTTATCATTTCAAGTTGTAGACGAAGTTAGGAGACCGCCTGGAGAATGGAGGTATTATCTTTTTAAGTCATAATTGAAGTCAGGAGCCCGCCTGGAGAATGGAGGTATTATATTTTTAAGAAGTAGTTGAAGTTAGGAGCCCGCCTGGAGAATGGAGGTGTTATATTTTTAAGTCGTCGTTGAAGTCAGGAGCCCGCTTGGAGAATGGAAGTGTTATATTTTTAAGTTGTGTTGGAAGTCAGGAGCCCGCCTGGAGAATGGAGGTTGTTATCATTTCAAGTTGTAGACGAAGTCAGGAGCCCGCCTGGAGAATGGAGGTATTCTCTTTTTAAGTCATAATTGAAGTCAGGAGCCCGCCTGGAGAATGGAGGTATTATATTTTTAAGAAGTAGTTGAAGTCAGGAGCCCGCCTGGAGAATGGAGGTGTTATATTTTTAAGTCGTAGTAGAAGTCAGGAGCTCGCCTGGAGAATGGAGGTGTTATATTTTAAGTTGTTGAAGTCAGGAGCCCGCCTGGAGAATGGAGGTGTTATATTTTTAAGTCGTCGTTGAAGTCAGGAGCCCGCCTGGAGAATGGAGGTTGTTATCATTTCAAGTTGTAGACGAAGTTAGGAGCCCGCCTGGAGAATGAAGGTATTATCTTTTTAAGTCGTAGTAAAAGTTAGAAGCCCGCCCGGAGAATGGAGGGTTACAACAAAAATTTCCAGCATAAATTAAAGTCCAGAAGTCGGAAGGAAGGCAACACTAGTCAAAAGAAGGCAGTTTAAGCTTCGAAGGAAAAATAATGCGAAGCTCACAAAAAGGAAATAAGCAGTTCAAGTTCGGCAATCAAGAGAGAATACAAGTCAAGTCAGAAGTACAAAAACATCGGAGGAAACACAAGGCAACAAGACAGTGAGGCAACAAGGCAACAACAGTCACATGACCAAGTTTGAGAATAAATCTTTGTAATTCATAGACTATAGTTTAGTTTAACTTCTTGTTCTCTTTTAGCATGGTGTAATAAGGAAGTCAGTAAGTAGCGGCAGCAGCAGCAACAGCAATACCAGTAAATCCACAGCTCCATGGTAGTCCCCGCTACCAAAACTTCCCGAACTACATTGACCTGATTCCCTTTTAGCCAGGGATATGTAGGAAACATTTGAAGCAGAGGTTCGGTCAAATCTTTCAAAAATGCTTCACACGGAGTAGCCGAACGGGCAAAAATCACTCGTATCTGCTCACTTTATCTTTGCACAAAAACCCTTTGTGTTTCCGGACAAAGAGGGGCAGCTGTGAGCACGTGATTTTTGCCCTACGAGAACTACTCCCAGAAAATTCAAAATAAGATAGTTTTGTGTTGTTTGTGATTTATTTGTATTTGTCTATGCGTGATTAATTTTACTTTAACTAAGAAAAAAAATACAAAAATAAATAAATATATGTGCATTTAGGATTTAACTTTACAAGTAGGAATTAATTAAACAATATTTGAATTTATAAGAATGAAAATCACAAAAAATATGTACTTTGCATTTTTAATTTAATCTCCAATTGTGTGATTTTATTTTGGTTGGTATTTGACTGTGCATGATAATTGTTATTAGAAGATAATTAGTATTTTTTAATTTTGGTTGGTAACTTAATCTAAATTTTAGATAGGAAATAAGAAGAAAAAGAAGAAACAAATAAGAAAGATGGGAAATTCGGACCAGGCCCATACCAAAAATCAGCCTAATACCGCCCCAATCCAGTCCGTCTCAGAGACAAACCAAATGACGTCGTTTAGTAACGCTCAATCTGGGCTATTGATCTCAGCTGATCAACGGTCCAGATCAACTTCTCCATCACCCGACCCATTCCCATCCAAGACCGATCCGGTCTCAAGGGTAAACGAAGCGACGTCGTTTCAGTTTATGAATAGATCCAAGCCATTGATCTCATCAGATCGAACGGCCTGGATTCATCCCACCCTTTCATATATATATACTTCAAACCATACCCCACCCCCTCAAACCAAACCCCCCATCGCCCCATCGTCTCTCTCAGACCCTTTAGAGACGACCCCCCCAAACCCTAGCCGCCCTCGTTCCTTTCGCCTGAAAACCCGACGGCGCCGGCTCCGATGGCCGTGAAAATAACACCCCTAAACTACCCTGCTCCCCCCTCTCCGATTCCACACTCCATTAACCTCGAATCATACTACAACTTCTCGAATCTTCGATCAAAGATCCCCGTCCCAAACCCTAGCCTGTCCACTTAACCCCAAAATCACACCCAATAATCCCCTTGACCTCCTCGTCGCTAATCCCTAACCAAATTGGCTCGAATCTGAGTAAAACTCGTCGAATGACGGATCTAAGGTTCAAACGGTTCGGGACTGTATCAAAGCTGTCAGGGTCGAATGGGTTCTAGTTAGTATTATAAGCCTATTTCTGACGAAATAGACATATAATACTAACTGGAACTCAAGTTCGAAAAGGCATGTTGGTGGGATCTGAGAAAAGAACAGTAAGTTCTTCTTAGCTTCTTCTTTTCCTTTTTCTATATGTTGATTTGTCTGTGCTAGGTTGTAATCAGTCGTTTCTTTGGGTTTTCAGTTTAAGATAATTCTTAACCCAGTAAATACTCCGCTTCTTTTTCTGATTCTGGTGTAGTTCAATCGATTATTCGTTTGCCTAAATTAGGTTTGTTGTAATTCGTCTTTTGTCCGTTATTTTATCCCTTCTCTATCAGACCTTTTTCTTGGTCCAAATTTTCTGTTGTTGATTATATGTTATAAATTGTTTGATCAATTGAATAAGTTTCGTCGATTAGTCCGGTAGGTTTGAGTGTTAGTTTAACATGATAATAGTTTAATTTTGGTCTTGATTTCATAGTTCATTCTAGTCTGTTTCCCCTCCTGCTTCGTTTCTATTCTAAATTTTGTGTTGAAATGAGCCTGTCGGTATATTTGAACTTAGAACTGAGCCTGTTGGTATATTCAGTTCATCACATTGAACTGAATTCCTTGGTCATTTGTTATCCTGAATCTGTCAATCCCCTTAAAGCTCTTCTGGCTGTTTCTTCTTTTGTGTTCCAATTTAATTAAGCGTATGCTCGTCTAGTTGATTTCAGTTCATTTGTTTCTGAGCTAAATATGATTGGTTCCCCAATATAGTTAGTTCAATATGTGCTGCCCTGAACCCTTAGTCTTCATTTTTGATGCCATTTGATTTGATATGAGTTTCTATCTTGAATTACTGACTGATTTTGATTAAGGGAATTGGTTATAGCTGGTGAGGTACAAGGGATTGGACTAGGACAGTAAATCACAGTAGTTTCAGGGGTAATTTGGGGATTGAAAACTTAAAGAAATGGGTAAGTTGAATGTTCTGTCAGTAAAATACTTAATTAACATTAAACTAATGCATTTGTTTAGTGTTAATGGGGAACAAAACATAATGGTATGGAAGGCTTAAAAGGGATTGATTAAAATATGTTGCCCATACCTGCTTGAACTTTAAATAAAGAAAAGGGTTAATGGGGAACAAAACATACTCTAGTGGAGTGCTAAAGGTATCATGGGCAGAATTAGTTTCTTAATTCTGCCTAGTATTCTTACAGGCTGGCAGAGTCAGTATTTGGGTATAAGAGGGAGGGACTTAGGACATTGAAAGGGTCTTGGTTTTTCTGTTGGGGGGACAAGAGAAGAGAGGAGCAATCTGAAAAGAGAGAGTAAAAAGATAAAGGAAGAGAAACAGACAAGAAAAAATATTATCGTTCCATTGAGGAAGTTTTTTTATTCTAGTTCATCTAGGATTAAAATAGCTTAAGTTTTCTCGGTATTGTTGAGTAACTGAAGCTTGAAAGGTACAAGAATATGATTTCAAGTTGAATCTGGTTTGTTCGACTGAGTTGATTGGTTATTTGCTTGGGTTTATTGATTGCTGGGATGATTCTTGGATTCTCTGGTGTCATTTGTTTTCTGAAAATTCTCCTATTGTCATTGTTGAACCCTGCTGGATTGGTCATTTGTTGTTGTTGTTGTTGTTTGACTGACCCCCTCATTTTTGGTTTATACTTCAACTTCCAGGTACACGACTCGAGACTCTATGGTTGTAGCTTCACATGATTGAAACATAAAATCAATGAAGATTGACCAAATGTCTTCTGTTGTTTTTAAAAAAAAATTGATTCGTTGCCTGTGATTTGAACTTGGACTCTAGTTCAATTGTGTGGAACAAAAATTAGTTTTGTAATCATATGAACCAGATTCGAACAGGGCTGTTGTATAATTTGAACTGCAATTGGATTGTGTTAACTATCATTTGGTAAAGACTGTTAGGTAGTATGAGAACTTGTGTTCC
Source organism: Nicotiana sylvestris (assembly GCF_000393655.2). Classification (NCBI taxonomy): domain Eukaryota; kingdom Viridiplantae; phylum Streptophyta; class Magnoliopsida; order Solanales; family Solanaceae; genus Nicotiana; species Nicotiana sylvestris. Next base: position 26,026,842 of record NC_091066.1, read on the forward strand.
TTATTAACTGGGGATTTGCATGTTCGATAGTTGTTATTTTGAAAGTTTTTTTGTGATCCGTTTATTGTGCAGTAGATGTTAGTTGCATTTTGAGGACTGAAATAGGGATTGTTGTAGTTAAGGTAGTTGTACTGGGCTGCACCAATTGAGTGAACTATTTGAATTGGTCATAGGTAATCTGGTTGTTAATATGAATACAGGTTGATGCACCTTCACCTAAAGCCAAAGCTTGTAGTAGTTATATCAATCAGCCACTTAGTTAATTATTACTTCATATGATTAATTACCTTGAGCACCAACTGATATATTAGCTTGAAGTAGTATTTTCAAATTAGTACAAGAATGTTAGTAAACATCAGAATGTGCGCATCTATTGGATTTATCCATTAAACCTGATGAGTTTCACTTAGTTATTAAGATGTTAATCTGATCAGCAACATCTGAATAATGCATCAGAACAATTGTTAACTGGTCATTTGCTCAATTTGAACTATCATGTTTGGCTTAATCACGTGGGCTTAACCATTCCTTTTCCCCCAAGAGGTGTAATCTCCCGATTGATAAACGTGCAGTCCAGGTCCCATTTTATGACCGTATGTGCTTGGACTTGGGCTGAGATATACGGATGGCCAGTTTCGAAGCCCGATGTTTGGATTTGGTACATCATTACCAATTAGTCTGCTCCAACCCCGAAACAAATCGATTAGGACCTGCACTTGTTTATTTATTAGAGATCAACAAAAATAGAAATCATAGTTACCTTAGGATTTTGCCTTTAAAATAAATAATAGATGAGATGAGCCTCGCCAAATAGACGCATAAATTGTGGGGCCCTCAATAAATGGTTAAAATAAAACATTTAGAATTCAGGATGGGCCATTTAGTGAATTTCACGGCCCTCCCCAAAGATAATAATGCGCTAGTCATTCTAGACGCGCTTTTAATAATTTACTTTCTTAAACTCGGGTGCACATTTATGTGACCCAAATCCAAATCTCAACAGAGTTGAAATGTGTCAATAACCACGGGTGCATTGATGTGACGTGGTTCGAGATGTACTTTCACGACGTTGCAATTCTCGTTAAAAATAATAATAATAAAAGCGGTAAAAAGTTAAAATTTGTCCATAGGTTCAACATGTATTAAAATCAGATAAATAAGCCGAATATGACAGTTGAGCGACCGTGCTAGAACCACAGAACTCGGGAATGCCTAACACCTTCTCCCGGGTTAACAGAATTCCCTACTCGGATTTCTGGTTCGCAGACTGTAATACAGAGTCAATCTTTTCCTCGATTCGGGATTCAACCGGTGACTTGGGACACCATAAATCTCCCAAGTGGCGACTCTGAATCTTTAAATAAAATCCCGTTTCGACTGTCCTTTAATTGAAAAAACTCCCTTATGCCCCTGCGGGCGCATGTAAAAAGGAGGTGTGACAGACACTGAAACGAGGTAACTGTACCTTGAAAAATTGGCCTTTGCATTGGTTATAACTTCACGAAAGCTTAGACCCTATTTTCAATGCCACCTCATATCGGTGGTGACGACCTTCCCCCTACGGAGCATCCTACATAAACCCGAATTGTCGGGAAGACTGGCCAAATGAGCCATAGAATTGAGTGAGCACGATATAACATATCAGCCGCGAATAACGATAAAATCGCAGGTACTCGCCGACTTCGTCGCCAATTATAGTGCCAAAATAATGCCCGAGGTCGAACAGGAAACTTCTCGTACACCTCTTGGGCTATCCGACCTATGGTCCTATACACCGATGGCGCATCCAATGCGTCAGCATCTAGACTGGGACTCGTACTCGAGGTCCCGACAGGAGAAGTTATCCGCCAATCCATATGGTGCCCCGATATGACTAACAATAAGGCTGAGTATGAGGCTGTAATTGTAGGACAAGCTAGCTCTCCAATACGGAGCATGACGAGTCATCCTTAGATACGACTCACAACTCGTTGTCAACCAAGTCACAAGGACTTTCCAAATCAAATAGAGGCTACAAAAATACCAGGCAAAAATTCATAAACTGCTACCAGAATTCGACGAATGTCGACTCGACCAGATACCTCAAGCACAAAACATCAAGGCAGATAACCTCGCCAAGTTAGCAGCAGCCACCAAAAATATTACAAAAAAAAACGTGGTCATCCTCATCCACTCGTCAATAGACCAACTTGAGGTACACTCTGTAAATTTGACTTGGGACTGGCGCAACCGCATTATAACATACCTGCAGGAGGGAGTACTCCCATCAGACAAAAAGGAAGCCAAAAAGCTTTGAATGTAAGCGGCTAGATACAACATCATCAACCACGACCTATACAAAAGAACATTTGGAGGACCCTTGGCGAAATGTCTAGGGCCAAACCAAACGAGGCGCGTCCTCGAGGAAGTACATGAGGGCCACTGCGGTGCCCATACCAGCAACCGAGACCTCGTCAGATGCCTCATTCGGGCAGGTTAATATTGGCCCACAATGAAGAAGAAAGTCGTTGACTACGTCAAGAAGTGTCAGAAATATGCCCCTATGATACACCAAGCAGGCGGGCTCCTCCACTCGGTTACATCGCCATGGCCATTTATCAAATGGGGAATGGACATTGTCGGACCCCTCCCAGTAGGGCGAGGTAACATACAATTTCTTTTTGTTTTAACTGACTATTTTTCCAAGTGGGTGGAAGCAGGTGCATTCACCCAAATATGAGAGCAGGAAGTTATCACATTCATATGGAGAAACATCATATTCCGCTTCGGCATCCCCAAAGAAATCAACTGCAATAACGGACCACAATTCACCGGAAAAAATACTGTCGAATTCTTTGAAAAATGCCATATCAAGCGAATACTCTCCATGCCATATTACCCTGTCGGAAATAGCTAGGCCGAATCCTCCAACAAAACAATACTGAATATCTTGAAGAAAAAGATTTAAGATGCCAAGGGATTATGGCCGGAGTTACTACCAAAAGTACTGTAGGCATACTGCACATGCCAAAAAAAGCACCGGAGAAATGCCATATTCATTAGTCGACGGGACTGACGCCATGATACCAGTCAAGGTCGGAGAACCTAATTTGAGATACTCCAATAAAAGCGGACCAAGTAATGACGAAAACAGGAAACAAGACCTTGACGAAGCAGAGTAGCAAAGAGACATGGCTTACATAAGAATGGTAGCCCAAAAACAATAAGCAGAACAGTACTACAACAAAAAAGCCAAAGTACGACCACTCAAAGTCGGAGATATTGTACTCAAGGCCAAAACACGGGCAAGCAAAGATTCAAGAGAAGGCAAACTAGAAACCAATTGGGACGGGCCATACAAAATCACGACAACAGCAAACAAAGGATCATTCCAACTAGAAACAATGGAGGGAACACTACTACAAAAAAATTAGAACGTCGCCCACCTCAAATACTTCAACTTCTGAAAACAGACGCCCCTCAAGTCGTACTCTTTTTTCCTAACCCGGGTTTTGTCCCAATTGGGTTTTCTCGGGGAGATTTTTAATGAGGCGACGAGGGGGATGTCTCGAAGTTCAAGTATAATTCATCGCCCCGCCTACCGACTACTTCTCCAGGCCGAACGATGAAGGGACTGGATACATGGAAACTTTTCCAATATACATGAAAACTCCAACATATGTATGAAGTGAACGAACACATGTAAATATTCTCCAATGAATGAAATAAAGCATCATTTTCTCTCCACCGTCTTTTCACACTTTACATTCGACCTTGCTCGAATTACTTTACATTCGACCTCGCTCGAATTAATTTACATTCGACCTCACTCGAATTACTTTACATTCGACCTCGTGAATTACTTTACGATCTACGATCGACTACGCCAAAACACTACACGCAATCGACTTTAAAAGTCAGGGACTTCACCGCATAACAAACAAAAAGATAATGAGAATCCGAAAATACATAGCAAAAAGACAATCATTCCATTTCAACTGTTCAAATTACATATTAGAAAGGGATACGAGAACGCCCTCACCAAAATAACAAAACAAAACAAAAACTAAGTACAACAGTCTCACGCCACATCATCCCCATCGGCGTATTTATCATCGTACCAAGGATTAGAGGCAAGCCTATCCGTGGTATCATCATACTCATCTCCACCCGACATACCAGGGTCAAAACCACAAGCTTCACGGGGCAGTGCGTGCCTTGACGCGGACGCCTTTAAGTTCTACTTCGGAAATTTTCCCAACGACTTTCAAAGACTTATACACGTCGAGCTGAGCCTCGACGTGAACCCACATCTCGTACAACTCTCACGGCACGCCGGGATCGGTAAAGGTACGAGACGTGGATGGTTACGACTGCCGTCGCACCTCTTCGGCCTTCAAAGTAACGACCTGCTCATTCATTCCAGATAACTCCGCATCCAGACCCTGGATCCGCTCTTCTAACCTCGCTACCATAAGCGCTGATGTCCCCGCTTCATTCTCCCGATCAGACCTACAAATGCGGAGAGCATCTTCTAAGGCCGTTGCTTTAGCCATAACAGCCACTCTGCCTTCCTCATCGCGAGTCAATTCTTCGACCTTGGCGCTCAACTCGCCCTGCAAATCAACAGCCTTCGCCTCCCTCTGCCCAAGTTTAGCAGTTAAAGATGCCACACACCCTTGGAGGTCGGCATTCTCAGCCATCAACCCCTTGCTCACTTCGAGCTCGTCCTCCTTGGCCTTTAGAGCTGTCTCAAGTTCGTTGCACCGACTGATGGCTCTCATTAGCTCATTATACCTCTCCTTTAGCTCCTCATCTTTCTTTGCCTACTCCTCGTCTTTTCGTTTGAGCCCGTCATGAAACTACTGAAATTCGCTATCCTAGTTAAAGACGTCGGCCAATGTTCGATGCTTAGTGTAGTACTCCCTGTACTTAGAGGTCACCTTCTTAAAGATTGTTGTCCTTCACTCCTCCCGCCAGTCACGCTCGACCCCCATGATAAGAATATGACATACAAATGAAAGAAGTCATTATGAGCAGATTATACATGCGAAACAAATTCTAACATTAAAAAGCACTTACTCGTAGAGCCATGCCAGATATACTTAGCGACAACTCTGCATCGCTCATCGCCTGAAGCGCCGTGTTCTTGGAAGCCGCACACAAGGGGGAAAAAGACGACACTGCCCGTTCTGAGTTGGCCAAGAGGTCATAACCTACAGGAATGATTACGTACCAGTTAGGACCCTCCGTCCTTACCTCCACGCGAGTATTTTTCTCCAAGAAGGCCCGTACCGCCTCAGGATCGATATCCGAACTAGAACCGTCGTCCCCCCAGGTACCGGCTCCCCCAGCTGCCGATGGCGCGTCACCTTTTGCGGTCCTTACAAGCTCCCCGCCATCATGCACCCTCTCGGCCCTAGAAGGCTTCCTCTCCATAACTGCATCCGCCGTAAAAACAGCCTCTACGTCTGGTGAAAGTACAGATGCCGCTTCCGGAGCAATGAGTTTCTCCGGCTCTATATCAGTGACTATGGCCTTACCGAGTTCCATCCTTCACCTTTTTCTCAATGGCGACTCCTTGCGTTAGACAACTCATCTGCAAGATGATAGATAGGTCGGGAAGAGATATCATCTCACACAACAATAGTCTGAGGGGCGGAATCCCTCATTGACGGAGTTTGAGTACAACCTCTACGAACGGACTCGGCCAAAGCAAATTGCATCCCAGCCGATGCAATAGCTTGGCGAAATGCCGGCACTAGAGCCTTTTTCTTGGAAATTCGTCGACCTGACATCAAAAGGAGGTCGCATCAACGAGAAATGGTAAACAACAGAGCCAAAGCAAAAGTAACACTTACCAGACGGGACCTTGGGTCCAAAATGCTTGTGGAAAGCCGCCCAATCATGAATCCCCGCCATATGAGGCAAAACGCGAGCCACCCAATCTTCAATGTCGAAGACAGGGAGGGTGTACGCCTTTCAGCTAAAAAACAAAACCACAAGTGAGCTGAAAACGAAAGGATGAAAGAAGACAACAAGTGTACGACACACTTACGATTATGGTTCCACTGCTCGGGCAACCCAGTCGGGTCCCCTACCAAGTGCTCGGTCTTTATGAAGAGGTACTTATGCCAGAACTTTCGATTTGTTCTGTCATCCATTTCGACTACCAGCCCTCTGGTCCCGCAATGTCGTAGGTGTATCATAGTACCTCTATAAAAACTAGGCGAAAATAAGTACAACAGATGGCGAACATTAACCTCACAACCAGCCAATTCCGCGTACTTTGTCAGCATCAAGAAAGCTTTATACAAGTAAGGAGAGAGTTGCACCGGGCAGACGTTGTAAAACCAGCAAAATTCCTCCGCTAGTGGAAGGAGAGGAAGAGTATAACTGATCAAGAACGGGTAGACATAGAAGGCACAATACCGGGGTTGATGGACCTCCACGATGTCTCCACCAGCCGGAATTATCTCGACATGGGGAGGGATGCGATTCTTGGACCGAAGGTCGGCTATATGAGATGATCCGGTCTCGGAGAGCACCTGAGTGGGAGAAGGAGCAGGAGCAGGCTCCTTTGGAAAATCATTTCTAGCCAAAGGATTTTTGGGAACTATCTCCCCTGCGGTAGGGAAGCTATCATCCTCTTCAGCCATGAATTCCTCACCGCTAGGAGGAGGGGCCATCGATAACGGTGTGGCATCAGAAACTTTGTCATGAATGTAAGAGGGTTGTGACATATTTTAACAGTGAAATGTATTCTACCAAGCCCAAAGAAGAAGATAACAATTGGGTAAGAAAGAGGGGAATGGAATCGGAGAAGCAAAATTTTAGTTCAGAAATTGGGGAAGAAGATCGAAGAAGAACAATGCACATGCAAAGTGAAGGATGGTGAAAACTTCCGAAAAATGAAGCCTCCACCTATTTATAAGGCTGGCTGACACCAAAATCGAAGCAGCAAACTGACAATGACACCAAAATCAAAATGACATAAGCACAGGTACTGCCTCGGGAAGACGCGCAATGATGACGCGCGTGGCTGTGACGTCACCCCATGCCAGCCACACTAATCACAGCCTTGCTGGCCACGCCTTCTCCTTTTGACCTCGGTTACTTCGACCTAATCAATACGACCAAATTTCTGCTAAACGGAAGCAGATCAAGTCCGTTTCTCGATGGCGTGCAAGATCATGACCTCAACAAGCGGAGAGACTAACTGTATTAGTCAAAATTTGGCAACTCGGTAATTGCAGCTAAGCAATGTCAAGGATGGGGTCGACCACTACATTATGACGAGAGGTCGTCCTTAGAAGGATCGTTGTCGAGGACGAGCAACTGGAGTTGTAATTGTAACGTTAGGATAGGCTTAGAAAAGGACAACGAGAATATTCACCTTGGATATTCCTTACATTGTACTTTTAGGGTTTCTTGGGGATATCCCTTATAAATAAGAAGAGATAGTGAACATAAATGAGATATTTACTTTTTGATAAGAGAACATTGTAAAGGTTGACTGAAAGAGAGAATATACAAAAGTTGTCTTGTTCACTGATTACATTATTCAAGCACACGTTGTTCAACCTTTGTTCACAAGATCCAAAGATTCCATATCCATCCTCACTTCTCACCCTTCCACGTCACTCACAAGAGAAAGGAACATCCCAATCATACAATAATTGGGTGGTAGATCCTTTCTTATTACATTTATTGTCATTATCTATATTTATTGCATGTTCACATTACCATATTCATTACTAATCATTGAATATTAAATATGCTATTTAATACTCCCAGACACTGTTCATCTTGCAAATATCCTACTATATTCCATCTAGAGTTTATTAAATTTAACTAAGATTCATCCTTTATTTCATCATTAATTGGTTTAAAAAAATATTTAACACTTTTTGGTCAAACAGTTATAGAGAGGTCTAACTGTACGGTCAAACCTTCTATAACAGCCTCATTTGTTCTAAATATTTTTGAATGTTATAGCGAAGTGCTGCTATGTAGAATTTTTTTCGGAAAAAATTGGTAGATCCTTTCTTATTACATTTATTGCCATTATCTATATTTATTGCATGTTCACATTACCATATTCATTACTAATCATTGAATGTTAAATATGCTATTTAATACTTCCTGTTCATCTTGCAACTATCCTACTATATTCTATATAGAGTTTATTAAATTTAACTAAGATTCATCCTTTATTTCATCATTAATTGGTTTAACACTTTTTGGTCAAACAGTTATAGAGAGGTCTAACTGTACGGTCAAACCTTCTATAACAGCTTCATCCGAATATTCTTGAATATTATAAAAGTGCTATTATGTATAAATTTTTTTCGGAAAAAATTGGCTTTTACGGCGAAGTGTTATTGTTGTTGCAGAGGCGTCCGACTATAATTGGGAATCGTATGCACAAAGTTCCAACTCAATAGTCTTATTTCTCTCGCGTTCTGTGCTACTATCTATCTATAAATATAGATCCGAACCATAAGCTCAGAAGAAACAGCTACTTAGTCACAACACAAAAGAAAGTTAAAAAATGAATAGCTCCGTCAAGCCTCTCTTCCACCTTCCCAAGGTTGAAGAAGAAGATGAAACATCAGGAATGACCATGGCTTTTCATGACAATAAGAGGCACGAATCTTCCTCTGTAACTTTCAGGAATGCGGCAGAGACAGTAGTGCCACCAAAGAAGGTGAAAAGCAAGCCCAGATCTGAAGACATTAACGACAACGCAGAGGCTTTCATAAGGAAATTCAGGCAACAGCTGCTTCTTCAAAGAGTTGAGTCCATAGAATGAGCAAATGCTTAATAGTGGGAACATAGTTATGAGTAACTATTTCTTCTTTTTCCACTTTTCATGTCTTTCACAAATTATTGCATTGTGTTGCTATGTGTCCAAGTGTAAATGCTACGCTGAATGAGATGCAAAATTCTTCTTTCTAAATCTCGCTTTGTCTTCCTCATTCGTCTACCTTACTGTTTCTATTCCTCTATTTCCCCTTATTTCTGAATTTTCCCTCTCTGTTTCTTTATTCTCCTTTGCTTAGTTAGTTTATATTTTCTTTGTATGTCAAAGGTTAATTTGTTACCCTGGGTTGGGTGTAAAGGTTGGGGTTACTGTTTCTAATTTCCTTTTATTGGAGAGTTGCTTTGACCTAAATTTTGCAAATGAATTATGTCGTTTTCATAAAATGAATAAAATTGCACCTTGTGATACAAGTAGTAATTTTGATATAGGGCTGAAAATGGGTGGAAATGCAAACAAACAGCTGCCACGGACACTATATTTGACCGGTCAGTCATTGTCCCAACTAACTCCACCTAATCAAAATGAAAATTCCAAAGACTTGTTCTTCGTCTTCTTCAGTCAAAAGACAAAATTCAGAATCATGAACTACTATTAGCTTGTGAGGGGTGGAAGGATTATATTGATGGCGAACAAAGAGAGGGCGTTGAAACTAAGAGCAGCGGCGGAAGCGGCAGTGAAAGCAATAGGGTTAGGGTATGATATAGTGGATGACTTGAGGTTGAAGTATTGCAAGGAGGAGTGTAGGTTGATCGCCATTGAGGATGATCAGGTGCGAGACATAGCTATTCCTGGGGGAATTTTGGTTCAGAATGTTCCCAAGTCCATCCATTGCGATAAAGGCGACCGCATCAGATTTACTTCTGATCTTCTCTCTTTCCAGCAGGTGATTTTACATACAACTCTTATTTCTTTTTGGTGAACTACTCACTTGTACATATTCTCATCAACTCTGATTTACATCCAATAGTGAGTGTCTTGTGTCAGTTTAATGATAAAATTTGTAAGTTCTCATGGCACTAGAGGCATTAGTCTTCTCACTTGTTTTAAATGGTATCAGGTGCAGTTTTATGACAGTTGATTACCATATGCAATAAAACAACAATTTAATGCATGAGATAAAAGAGTTATGCTTAGCAGCCTTAGTTTTGTGTGAAGGTTTTATGTTCCTTGTAATCAATTCATTGTAAGGTTTGTATAATCATTTTTAGTTTTTTGCTATGCATATAGTTGTCAATTATTCTGGGTACCCGGCCATGCATTCCCTTGGTTCCTTTCCCTTCATGTTGTTATTACTCCTTTTCCATGTTCTACGGAAAAGCTAATATAATTATGATTAACACTTTTCAATTTTCAGTTCGACTTGAAATATCGTATGACATATTATCTTTATCCTTCTAGATGTCCGAACAATTTAACCAGGAAATGTCTCTTTCTGGTAAAATTCCAAGTGGCCACTTCAATGCTGCTTTTGAATATACCACTTGTTGGCAAAAAGACGCCGCCTACACAAAAGCTCTTGCTTTTGACGGGGTCTTCATCACCCTCTACAATATTGCATTAGAGAAGGCTCAAGTTGCACTCAATGATCATGTTAAACAAGCTGTTCCTTCATCTTGGGATCCAGCAGCGTTGGCAAGGTGAGAAAGCAGTTCTCTTGTCCAAGTACTGCTCAAGTTTTTTCTACTTAGCTTTTTTAGTGTTTGTAAGCCTTTTTGCTTCCTTTATTTTTTCTGGTTGGGAAACTGGAATGCACTGATGAAAGAACAAGCTAGAGCATGCTTGAAAAAGTTATGTTGGAATTGATTATTTCTGAATTTTGTGATACTCAACTTTTTAACTACCTCCAATCTTATATAACATCGTTCTGGAGGTTTTTGATAGGGTTTTGAATATGGCAAGTTGATAATAACCCAAGGTATTTATGGAAGTTTTTGTTGGGTTCTCTACCTGATGTGTGGTACGCAGTAGGCACACGCCGATAGTTCGAATCCTGCTGGTGGACCAAGTTTGGTATTTAAGTGGAGAAGGGTAAAGGGATGGACCTATTATTCACCGAGTTTCGAAGTTGGAAACATAAATTTCTTGGTTTTACGCACGTGTATATACAGACACACACACACACACGCACGTACTTATGTATGTATGACTCGACATCCTATGTTCGTCCATGACTGTTTTCTGTATAAGAATGGAAGATGAGCTGGGTAGGGTGACGTCTTTAACATCGAGCTCCAGAGGGCCTCCAGACGAAGAGTCGGTAAATCAAAGTCAACAAGTCAAAGTTGCTTTGCATATAGGTTGTAAGTTGTAACTATTGATTTGTTGCATTTTAGATTTTGCAAGTATGAAAAAAAAGTTGCTCTTGTGTCGCATAATATAGAAAATTTGTATAACTGAGCAAACTAGTTTTGAAATGACCCATAGTTGATGAAGGTGATTTGATTGTCGCTATCTTGCATGCAACATTTTATTGTCTACCTACCTGCAAAGAATGTTTCTGCCCCAGTAATTATGTTGTCAAAACTGATGAGATGCCAAAGGGCCATGGAATTGGAGTGCGCCAAGTTTTTACCATTGATGAGCCTTAGCTATGATACTCTATCCTGCAAATTGATCATAAATAATGTTACTTGGAGACATACTCGACATTAATTCTTAGTCTTACATCAAAAGCTGGACTCGATTGTAACTTCCAGGTTTATTGAGAAATATGGTACCCATGTTGTTGTTGGTGTGAAGATGGGGGGAAAGGATGTTGTATATGTAAAGCAGCAACATTCATCAACACTTCAGCCTGCAGATGTACGGAAAATGTTGAAAGAAGTGGCAGACCAAGGATTTAGTGATGCAAATGAACAATCCAGCACTATACTGGTAAGCACAAATAGGGCGAAATGATTTTGTGATGTCAACTTTCACAGCCAAACACACACACACAGAGGTCCAATGTTTTGGATCTCATTTCCTTGAAATGCTTTGAACTCCAGCCTTAGTATTTTATGTCAATTTTTTTTCCTTGATAAGATAAATCTTATGTCATATCTTTAGTCTGTCTTCTCTAGAAATGGCAAGCGGGGCAGGGCAGCATGGGGCGCTGCCCCTTTTTTTCTTTCTATTTTGTTAATTAGCTGAAACAGGCAAATTTAACATTTAGTATTCTTTAAAATGGTGTCTATGTAGAGGTGCTCATACATGAATTATTTGTTCTGATTTCATTCTACTTCTGTACATGCACTGCTGGCTTATATATTGTTTTTAGAGATCTCAGAGACAATAAGCACATAAGCATGTGCCATTCTTCGTATTCAACTCTCAATCCAGTTCACTATTGAAAGAAAATCAATCCATATTGTTTGTTCCAAGAACAACACCTTAGATTAACAATCCAAAAGAATGAATCATAGGATTTGTTAGAAGTTCCCAGAAATTGTATCTACTTCCATAATGGTTCATCTGGCATTACAGACAAAAAAACAAGCAAATAGTGTTTTTAATGAATAATAGAGAGTCATGTAAATATTCCTCTAGATACTTGCCAAAAAGAAAATGTAAATGATGCTCTGAGGGAAGAAAAAATTGTAAATGGTCCTCTAGAGGTCGCCCATGGTTGATTAACACAAAAGATCAGCATCCTAATAGTAATAAAACCCTTACTTGCTTGTTAGACTGCTTCATGAATATAATCCCAGCGACCTATAATTTTTGCCTCCGATTTTTCCTCCTGCTGAAAAATTTGATGCTCCTACTGAAGTTCTATTCTTGTGCAAAATTTATCCCCAATTATTCCTTTATCACCTGATATACTTGCTTACAAATATCATTTCTATATGATTTAATTATGCATTTGAATGGCGATTTTGAACTTGGAGTGGATATCCCTGATGCTGCCAATTCTTATAAACGAAAGGACTGTAAGTACAGTTCTTTTCAAAACTTGGACGAGCACTATTTCGCACTTCAATGTTATAGCATTACAAGTAATTAATGAACTTAAAATTCCTTCAAGAAACCTGACTGTGCAGAAGTGCCTTAACTTCTATACTGTTCTGATTTCTTTTCTTTATATTAATTTTCTAACTTAAAATGTTGTCTCTTTTTATCCATGCTTTTAGGTTCTTAGAGTTCTATCAGATGGACCATTAGTTTTAAGTTGCTGGTACTCGTCAAAAAAAGGATTCCTGAGCTACTCTTACAAAAATGTCTTAGCCTAGCAATTGATAAAACTGAAAGCATGTTGCACAATTTTAATATTAACATCTTAGTTTCATCTCTTTCAGCTTGCTAATAGTGACCAAGGGCTGCCCTTTGTGGATTCCACTACGTCAACTCTTCATTTTCACAAAGAGGTAACAGGTCTTGTGAATAGTAGTAAACAGAATTTTCCTTATCCTTGAAGTTTTTATTTCTTTGCAGTTTCAGATTGAAGATGTTTTAGAATAAACTTGACACAGTCAAGGTCTTTTTCGATTTCACAAAAATTAAACTTGACTTGACCTGTTTGGATATAATCCCAGGTTAATCTTGTAAAACGCCACTAGAACTTAGAAGTTCGAAAAGAGGATTGTGCAATAACCTTTTTGAGTGCTACATATACTACCCTTACTCTTGAGAGATTAGGTTTTTGAATGCTCTAGATGGAAGGGGAATCAAGTGAAAGTGGTATAAGCGTATGTCATTTGAAACTGTGGTTGAAATAAGTGATCTAGGACAGAACAAACCAAAATGACTAAAAATCTCTTCGTTTTTTTCGTCTGTATTTCACGTTCAGGAATTTTTAGGATTCTTATTCCATAAGGTGAGGCCAGTACAGTTCATGAGTGAGTATGGCTGGAACGATAGATTAATGAAGTTTTAAACATTGTGCTAACAGAAGAAGCTCTCAAGTGTACTATGTTATGTTGCGTATTGAGCAAAATCTGGGTAAAAAATGACATGAAAATTGGCACCATTTAGTATCAGGACTGGCAGTTCTATGTTTTATGTATTTCTCCTTTTCCATTGAATACAAAATCAGCACAAAGAAGCAGCCACTAATGCTTGCATTAGGATAGGTTGTCTACAACGCATCCCTTGGGGTGCGGCCCTTCCCCGGACCCTACGTGAATGCGGGATGCTTCGCGCACCGGGCTGCCCTTTTACAAAATTCAGCACAAACAAATAATTCCAATTTAAAAGCTTAAATGGAGCCATATAGTCATGAACATTGATGAAATATTGGCTAAAGCATCATGATATGTAAATAATATTACATTCAGATGATGGGTTTTAAGGGAAAGAGTGGTGACTGCAAGCTTGAGGTCTTAGGTGTAATTTTAAAATGGCAGCTCGTAGCCATGTTCTTGAAATGTGTAGTTTTTGACTTGGTTGTGGGTAGTAAGTGGTGGGATACGCCTTGGTATTTGGTGGTATGTATTGGAGATGGTGGTTAAAATGGAGTAAAATGGACAACATGACAGTGGAGTTGGAAACTGTGTGTTCGGAGATGGGAATGGCAGTTGACGGCTAATCCTTGTACCTTCTATTAAATACTGTGTGGTAAAGAGTCGGGGTAGTGGCTCTTCTTCTCTTTTAGAGATTAATAGGGAGGTGAGCATGTGAAAGTTGGCATTGGTATGGAATTTTGTGATGTGGAAGTTTTGCTGCTGCGCGTATGTTCCAAACAGCTATTTAGAAGGTAGAAGTTTGAATTGAGGTTTTTCCTCCCATGGGATGTGAATAAACCCCAAGTCATAAAACCCACAAGAAATTTATTCCATATCTTTTATCTAACAAAAACTAAAGGAGAAAAGGTTCAGTATGTGTAAAAGTAGAATGAATGTGATAATGATATAAGGGTCAAAATGCTGTTGCAAGTTTGCAACGCAATCAGCTGATTTATTTTTGTCATGATGGTGTGAGATTTTTTTAGATTGTAGCTTTACTTTTGGGAGTTAAGGTTTTATCTTCTTTATTTGTATTGCATTTGTTTATTGACATATTCTAATGATGCTTCATCATTGCATATGCATTTTATTTGATTTTTATTTTTATTTTTAAAATTTTTATCTACTTTTTCTTTTGTATATGAATAACTTCTAATGTGAACTACTATTCTTTAGTACACGTAAAAATGAACTTACTGGTTTTGTTTGGCTGCTTTTGCTGAAAATTACGTTTTAGCTCTTATTAAGTATTTTGATTGCTCAGTGCCCAGTGAAACCCGAAACTGCCTTTTCAAACCCTGGTTGGATGGATGCTTCATTTCTTTCTTCCACTTTCAGTTTGATATTCACGTTTTTTCCTTTCCTTCAAACATTTATGTTGTGTTCATTATTTGGTTATCTATAACCTTCATGTTCCTTTTCCATTCCAACTTTGACATCAGGATATTACATTCCTCTGGAAGAGGAGAGGTGGAAGCAGTATCAGAAATCTGCCACATAAAAGGTGGTATCAAACTGTTCCAATTGAACCTGATGTGATTTCAATGTCATTCATTCCAATATCATCATTATTGAGCGGGATTGATGGAAGTGGTTTTTTGAGCCATGCAATTAACTTGTACATACGTTGTAAGTCTTAATATATCCTTTTACATAGTATCGGGTGGTGTTTCCTGATTCATCTTAACAAAAGAATATCCTGCTTGCCTCTTAGGAGTGTAGCTACCTCTTTGTTTGGCTTTAAATTATAGAAAGACCTGTCTAAAGAAATAAAAATATTGTAAAATAAAGCTTGCAGCAAAATCCTGCATCGGCTAAGAAGTGTGGTTAATATTTGGATTCACGTTCGTTAGTTAGAATTTTATGGAGGATACTGAAATCCAATATCCACTCCATTCATAAATTCTGTAATCCACAACTCCTGATATTACGAGAAATAAGATGACTATTGTGAATTTATGGCTGTAGATGTTTTAAGTTAATACATTTAATCTCATCACTTAATTTGCTTACTAGGAATATCATGATTTGTGGATTTTGCACAGGCACTATTTTTAGGTAGCTATTTGTGCAAAACTCAAAAGTAACTTTCAGACAATCCATGTAATTTCTGAAGGAAGCTTATCGTTGCATCTGTCATGCAGATAAACCACCAATTGAAGAGCTTTATCAGTTTTTGGAGTTTCAGCTTCCAAGGCAATGGGGACCTGTGTTTGGTGAACTTCCTCTTGGTCCCGAGAGGAAGCAGCAAAGTGGTAAAACCCTGAAGTTCAGTTTAATGGGCCCCAAGTTATATGTTAATACAAATCCGGTAACAATTTCTTCAGCTTTTACACCTATTAGTTGTGCGGCTATGTTAACTTGAAGAATTATTTGGAGGAACTTACAGTTTGAAAGTGTTTTACATCAAATCCAATGTATGATCTTTTTGTTAAATGTTAACTAATTGAAGAAAAACGATGTTTCACATACTACCAGATATTTTTGAACGATTCGTCTCTCATGAGACTGGTTCTTAAAAATGCTAGAATGTATGCTAAGACAACTTTTCTACCCCCTCGTGGTAGAGGTAAGGTATGCGTACTCACTACCCTCCCTAGACCCCACTCGTGAGATTTCACTCGGTCGTTGTTATTGTTATGTGAAGACAACTGGCTAGCTATTCCTGCTCTCAAAAAAGGTTTTAGTGAATCATGTGTTTATTTATTTTGATATGGGGCTATATTTTGCAATGCTAAACTATGTTCATAAAGGTTGATGAGAAGCCTAACCTAAAGTGGAAGAAGTTAAACATAGTAAATGGACAACAGAGGAAATCTTTGCTCTATAGAATGGATTAGATTATGGAACTACAAATAATAATGATAAATATAGACACCTACTTGAACAGGCATGGAAGAGCCAGTTCTTTTGTTATTCATGGTCTTGTTGTATATTTTATTATTGGACGAGCTAATAAATTTTATAAACAAACTGTAAGATGTCAAGAGTACAAGAAAAGGAAACCAAAATAATGAAGTTGCATTTCTAATGAAGTTCCATTTCTACAAAATCGGTCCAATCATCATTGCATGTTGGTACTATCATTAGAGGTTGGTGTATTTAAATGAAGGTGCGATTTTTGAACTTTGCATATATAGAAAGGAGTGCCACGTATAATGCATGAAAAGTGTAACAGTAAAGAAGTATGATCGCTTGGATGTGAAATATTGGCCTCTTTCACTCTCAAAAGCTCTGTGTTCCTTACTCCATGTAATCGTTATCACTGTTTGATTTCTTCCTGATCTACCCCTTCTTTGATTCCATCTCCCTAGTAATTCTTCTCTAATAGAATCTTCATTTAGCAGATATGAATTTGTTTTTGCATCAAGCTCCCCAATTTTGCCACAAATCGGCGACCTATGAGAAGATGAAATGTATCCTTCCATGATACATTTTTTCATTTAAGAAAAAAGAATAAGGATCCTTCCTGTTAATTAGCACACATCGCACCAGCTCTCATGTGGTTTTTTCAATCCTTAGATTGTTAGCTGTTATGATAGCTCGCTATTCAGCTCTATGCACTAAAAGTCAACTTTAGTGGAGCACTGCTGTTTCACTGCCTTCATTTTCAATATTCGGAGATCCCATAGACTTGTGTCCCATTCTAAAGGGTGTTTCTACTACTGAGATGATTTAACCAATATCGTACTGGTCAAATTACTTGCCTGGCCTTCTATCTTAGAATTTATGTATTTATAAGGAAGAAATGATAATAATGAAATTGGAAGAAGTGGTAAGCAGTTACAAGTTTATAGCAGCCTATTGTTCAACCAATCAATGCTTTGTATATTGATATTTTCCTTGCGTGTATATTTTCTTGATGAATTTTCATAGGTGGATGTGGGTAATAAGCCAGTCGTCGGCCTTCGATTGTATTTGGAAGGCAAAAGAAGCAATTGCTTAGCAATCCATTTGCATCACCTTTCTTCCTTGCCAAAAAGTCTTCAATTTCAGAATGAATCATATGGAGATGCCAGCAGCTCTTCTGACCGGAGGTATTATGAGAAAGTCCAATGGAAGAGTTTTTCACATGTATGCACTGCCCCCGTAGAATCCGATGATGATTCCTCGATCGTCACAGGGGCCCAATTTGAAGTTGGAGAATCTGGTATGAGAAATGTTCTTCTTTTACGCCTTAAGTTTTCCAAAGTATTAGGTGCCACAGTCATAAAGAGACCTGAGTGGGATGGTTCCCCTGCTCAGACTGAAAAATCAGGAATCATCTCATCTATAATAAGTTCCCATTTTTCCTCCGCTCAAAAGCCATTGCCACGACCATCTGAAATTCACATAAACTCTGCACTTTATCCGGATGGACCTCCAATGCCAGCACAAACCCGTAGACTCTTAAAGTTCGTTGACACGACAGAGATGATGAGAGGACCCCAGGATCAACCTGGCTACTGGATGGTGTCCGGGGCTAGGCTTGTAGTCGACAATGGTAAGATTTCTCTTCGTGTTAAGTTTTCTTTATTAGCTGTTGTCTTGCCAGATGAAGAGGAGCCATTGCAAGGCTAATATATAAGGGTGTAGAAAGGGGGAAAAAATTGGCTGGAGATTACTTAGCGTATTTGTTATTTTGTTACTGCAATGTGAAATAGTAGGAATTTGTTAGGCATAAATTTCTCATGTATGAATGGCTATCGATAATGTACAATCTGTAAAAATGATGTTCTTGTGATTGTAATATAATTATTTTTTTTTTTGAAAGTTGCAAAAAGAAAAGAACGGAAACTTCTGTCCATTGCAGTTAAATAGTGTGTCTCCTCTATTTTGTATGATTATAATTGTTTATTATGGACTTGTAGTTTCTTGACTTGACGAGTACATTTTATTGGATTCAATTCAAGGGTCGAATGATTACTTCGAGATTACTTGTTTTAAGATCCTAAATCATGCATATAAGAATAGTCGCGTATCTCCTTGATGGCATCTTGACAATTCAAAGCTACATCAAATATATATTGAGATAAAAGGAAATTTGCACAACTATACAGCCCAAGATATTGTGTTGCACCTATGTAGTAATATTTCGGTTTTCATTTACAGTCAATATTTTTTTTGATAACAGTGTATATATATATCTTTATATATTATTATATACTTATTATAAATAATATATTGACATTGTATAAAAGTATGTAAGAGTTATTTACACAAACTTTTTATCTGACAAAATTATATATCGTTATATAAAATTATACAAAAAATGGGTTCCGTCCTTTACGAACTTCAACTCATGAAATTCAATCCAAAATGGATTAAAAAAACATCACCAGATAGCTTAAATCTTCACCAAACAGCTTCAACTTTTAATCACAACTTTAACATAACATCCCCAATGAACCTCAATCATTAATTTGTCAAAAATTTCAACAAATCACGATATTCATTTGTGAGTTTTCAAGCTTTAAAAATACTAACAATAGAGTTGCCCTTTGCCCTTCCCATATTCTTGAGTTCTTTAACATATGGTCTTTGCCTGTTTGATGTATGTTGTACAAATTAGATAGAAGAAACAGCCTTGTTCCTTAAAGCGACCAGGCAGGATAATATATCAGCTTACGCCTTACAGGAATTTAGCAAAGCAAACTACTACATCTTAAATTTATTAGTTGAGAATTCAGAGGCAGAGCCATGATTTGAAATTTATAGGTTTAGTATTTTAATTCATTTAAGCTATCGGGTTCTAAATTAATAATTTGTGCATAATTTAATAGTTTTTAAAAAAAATCTAATGTCCCTGTTGAGAAATGAGTCATGATTTTTACATAGTCGGTTTTGCACTACGAAGAGACTATTAATGAAGTTCCACCACTAAATCTGTAAATATCTAAATAACAAATGAGTTCGACTCAATTAGGAAATGTTTCCACTGCTTTTCAGTAAACCAACTGTTACAAGGAATTAGAGGAAATTACAGAAATTAAACTAAAAACTTTGCTTCAGTGCTCCAACACCAGTATGTATTCAGCCTATTTTGATCTGTCCAATTAAGTCCATCAAAAGTTAAGTAAATTTGGGCTAAATATGTAACTCAAATTGGTTAAAATAGCACGATCTAGCCAGTTTTCGGACTGATCATTCAAAAATAGCCAACATTTGCCAAGTCATAATAGCCACTATTTACTGCAACAGAGACCGGTCTAGCATAATATACTAGAGTTCGGTGCACCTGTGTATGAACTTCCACCATATTATGCTGGACCAGTATACTTTGTTGGCTCCAGTATAATATACTGGAGACTGGAGCACCGGTGCTCCAAACTCCAGTATATTATGCTGGACCGGTATATTATACTGGAACTCCAGTATATTATGCTGGAGTATTTTTCTGGATTTTAAACAGTGTTTTCGTTCAGATTTATCTTTATATAAAAAGTGGCTAAATTTCGATTACTTTTGAAACTGTGGCTATTTTTGAATGACCACTTATAAATCTGGCTATTTTTGAATTTCTCCCCTCAAATTGACCTATCAGAAAACCTGTCAAAATATTAAAAAACGAAAAAAATTTCTTTTGTTCGATATTTTTTACATGGCCATAATAAAGAAAAAAATTATTAATTTTGTTTGGTAATTAGACAAATTATAAGAAACCAAAACTAAACCTTGTAAGAGTTGGACATATTGAGTTATGATCCATTGTTTAGCCCATCTTGATAAGTCCACTTAAACCCGAGTCAACTTTGGAAGGGTTAATGACTAATTCGTTTATTAACTGAACTTATTTAGCCTGTTCAAATTTGCAAGGAAATTTTACCTCATATAGCAAAGGTATATACCCTATTTATTATAAACCAAAATTATTTTAAAATATTATTTTCTATAACTACCTTTTATATTTTATAGCAAAATAGATATTTATGGTATATACTACAATTGAGGCGTGAAATATGCTATTTATGTTTTCTCTCTCTTTCTTTCAATTAATACATGATTCTCTCTCAAAATCCCAACAAAAATTTTATTCTTTCTATCTCTCTTCCTTATCTCTCTCTTCGAGAAAAATACATGCTTAGTTTTTATGCCGGATATTGCAATGGATTTGTACTGCTTAGCTTCTGCACCGAATGTTTGCAATGGATTTGTATTGCAATATTAGAAAGAAAGAGACTGTGGCTTTCTTCTATGCCGGGTATTGCAATGGATTCCTCTACACGGATACTGCAATATTTTTTACGCCGGAAAATACCATCTTTGGTGAATTTTTCTTCCTTTTTTTGCTATTTATTCACATATAATGATACAAACACATTGTATTATGTACAATTCACTCAAAATACATTATATTTTTGTGTAAATATATTATTTTTTGCTAATATTTATGTATTTCGAAGGTTTGTATTTATTTAATATAGCTGAATACATCTGTATTCATACATGAGTACAAAATATAAACATTGAAATACACTGAATACAAAAATTAAAATAGAATATAATATAAACAGTGAATACATTTTTATTAGGTTATATACAATTGAAAAATCATTCTAATTAATTGGGTTGATAACGAGACATGTTAGAATTGATTTTGTTGAGTTATATTAGGAGTGTATCACGCTAATTGATATTATTCCCGTTATTAGACAGCTGGACATACCTATTTTTAAAGTGATTGTCGTTACTGTATTCATGAATACATGGCGTGAATACATGTGAACACATGCGCGTACAGCTAGACTGCCCTGATTTAGACACTTTTTGCTGCTGTATTAATGAATACAACAGCGGGAAACATGTGAATACATGCACGTACAGCTGGACTGCCCTGATTTTAGGCGCTTTTTGCTGTTGTATTCATGAATACAGCAGCGCGAATACAAGTGAATACATGCGCGAATAGCTGGACTGCCCATGATATTAGACGCTTTTTGCTGCTGTATTCATGAATACAACAACGTGAATACAACAAATACACTACCGAAACAAATGAATACTAGCTATAGAAAATAATTATATATATGGTAGCTATATAAAATTAATAGGCACGAAACAATAGTGTTTTCTAAAAATTCCCCAATTTCCAATCCTTCTAATTGTCACCCATATCTTAGGTTCATTTCATGTATTGTTACGTAAAATAAATCTCTTTTAAATTTCAAATAGGTATGGAGCATATGGAAGAGCTATAACTTCTTGTCATTTGTCGTTTTCCATTTTTTTGGAATATTATAAGACTATAAGTTATTTTCATGAAATTTGGAAATTCTCACGTAACCTAACATGAGGTAGCACATTGATGCAGGTTCGAATTAGTTGGACATTAAATTTCAAATATTATTACTGAAAAATGAGGACTCGAATTAATTTGGCCAGTAAATTTTACATATTAAAATTAAAATGAAAAGAAAAACATGAGGTGTCACGAGTCCTTTCCACTTTATCCTTCGAGTTCTTTGCTGTATGGGTCGAAATCTATCTCTAGAATATAAGTCAAAATGATATCGGTAAATCAACTTCAGCATGCCATGGGTCGAAATGATCTAATCAACAGTGAAGTCCATCGTCGTAGAGTTAGCAAAGATCGAAGTCAAGGAGTCGATGACCGTTGCCGAGGCCGTGGCCTCTGACAGAGTTATAACGGCTAGCTTTAAGATAGGACCTAAATGAGAATATTCTAGTGGATATTTCTCTGTACTTGTGCTATTAGGGTTTCTAGGAACATGTTCCCTAGGGGTGTCAATAGATATTTAAAAACCGACCAAACTGACTGAACCGTAGCGTACCGAACCGATTTTTAGGTTTCTTTTAATAAAACCGTATGTTTTTATATAAATCTATAGCTGTACCGATAATTAGGGTGGATTATTTATTTTATGAAAATAAATCGAAAAAATACTGAACCCTACCGAATAAATTTACGATGTGAAAAATATCATTATATATTAAGTTTAAAAATAATAAAGCGTTAAATTTTTTCTTCGGCCTTGGAATTATGAAACAGTTACAAGCCAACAAGTAATTTAACTCAAAATCCTAATTCACAAACCTATTGTGCTACTCCTATTGAAACTAAATTATTTTTAGCATGTTCATTAGCAAGACACAAGGTATTATTATGAGCAACAAACTATGTTATATTGAATATGTTTCATTTTCATATGATTTTGATTTATCTTTTTGAATATTTAATCTTCTATAGACTTTATTCTTGAACCCCAACTTGGTTAATATTTTTTCACTCGTATGATTTATATTTTTTTTGTATTTGCTTAGTTTTTTTTACGTTGATGTAGAATAGTTGATGAATCTATACTCTAACCATCTTTCATATTTTCTTAATTCATCACCTTTTAAACTGTAAAAATGTCTATATAGTTTTGCTAAGTCCTATAAAAGTACGTAAGCTTTTGCATTCTACTTCTACTAGTGACTTTTGCATGACAATAAAAAAATTACCGAAAATTTACCGAACCATACCGATACCAAAGAGAAACCAACATGATTGGGACGGTTTTGAAAACTCTAATTTTGATTATACATAATAACCAGCTGAACCGAACAATTGACACCCCTAATGTTTCCTATAAAAAGAAAGAGACATAATGATATGAGACATGTGATATTCATTTGTAAAATACTCTTTGACTTTAAAGAGGAGAATCAGATCTTGTTGTAAGGAGACAATCATAACCTTTTTGCCAAGATTCTTGTCTATCCACCATATCCGAGAATAACTCAGATATTCAAAGGATTGTCCATCACTCATCATTGTCAGAAAAAACATTCACCGATTCCATCCTTTCTTGGGTAATTGATTCATTCTATTTACTTAAATATCGTTTATTGCTATTCAACAATATTTGATGCTACATTATTTCTTTTGACTTCTTAAATATTGGTGTTTGCTGCCGCCATTGAAATATATCACATAGTATTTATTGCACTTCTGAGAACTTCATCTTTGGAATATTATTGTCAACTAATATTGACCCTCATTTATATACATTTAATTAGTTAAACCAAGATCTATATTTTTTGGTTAAATAATTAGGCGCCGTCTGTGGGGATTTCTTTGTTAATTTTATAGTTTCCTTCAGATCTGTAACTAACACAAGTCACTAACTTCACAAACCCCAAAGATCTTCTTTTCTCTTTGTACGTACGGAAACCAACATGGCAGGTAACCAAGGAGAGAGGACGAGAATAACAAGTGATCTCCCAAACAACCTCATGAATGCTATCAACGAGAGATGCGAAACAGTAGGTAAGGACATGACGCCCAACGCTTCCCCTAGGCGTGAGAGGTCGTCTCCCCCCACTGTAGCATAACAAACCCAGTGGAAAAGGGGTATCCACGTTCGCAGAAGAAGGGACGCCCCCAACTGTGAAAAGAACTCCTCAAAGCATGGCTGACCGATATGCTGGTGAGGATCCTCAACAGACCCTTTCCAAGAACGACTACAGAAATCGCAAGAGCTTGCATGATACAACAAACGGACGAGCAGTGCGATCGACCAAGCCCTTCGACGACAAGTATAACTCACAATATTACTAACAAACAAGTATAACTCATAATATTATTAATAGTGCAGGTGATAGCACCCTCGCTATCGTTCTAAAGAGGATGGAAGAAATAGAGAATGAAAACAAAGCACTCCGAGATCAGATGAAACAACACCAAGAATGAGTCGATAATACACCGGGCGCTCTTAAGCTGTTGCCAAAAAAGGGACACCGATAGGTTCGTAGAGAATTCGTACACCGATAACGCAACCCCGCACGCCATACCAAAGACCTTCAAAATGCCACCCTACCTTAGGATATACGATGGGACGAAGGATCATGGGATCTATTATCTCACCGCCGTAAAAGGCAACGACCTCGTCAAGGAACAAGTGTCCTATATTTTTCAGAAGAAGTTTAGCGAAATCCTTACGAGAGGAGCATTGACATGGTACTCACAGTTACCAGCCCGCTCCATGGAAACTTTCGACGAAATGGCCGATAAGTTCGTAACTGCCCATGCTGGAGCCAAAAAGGCCGAAGCAAAAGTAAACGACATATTCGCTATCAAACAGTCCTTAAGAGAGGGACTAAGGGACTTCCTCGCCCAATTTAACAAAGTAAGGATGACTCCGACGAACATATTTGAAGGGATGGCAGTCACGACCTTCCAGAACGGGTTGAGTAGAGATGGTTCGAGAGCGACAAGAAAACTGTTGAGCTGATTGATGAAATATCCTCCAACCACTTGGGATGAAATCCATAATGCCTATTACGCTGAGGTCTGAGCAGACGAAGACGGCCTCAACAGACCAACTCACCGACTAATCTCGCTACAAACCGAATCCAGAAAAGAGCAAAGAGACAACATCATGAAGGATCACCCGGTTTCTCGACCCAATAGGGAATGACACCAGCCATATGTCAGGGCGTCCACTGCACCTTCCCCCCGCTATGAAGAAGGACCATCTAGGCCGAGAACAGGGACTCACCAGAACGAAAGAGGTATCCACCCTTTATTATCTGCTCACAATTTTTGTGTGCCACATATAGAAATAGTCTACGCTCTTAAGAAACTTGGAACAAAGGTAAAGTGGCCGCCGAAGATGAGATCAGACCCAAACACCAAAAAATCCGACGCCCTTTATGAGTTCCACCAGGAATGTGGGCACAAAACAGAAGATTGCATTGCCCTCAGACAAGAAGTCGTAAACATGTTGCGATAGGGACACCTTACGAAGCTGCTAAGCGACAAGGGTAGAAGCAATTTCGCAAGAGGACGCGAACACCAAGGCCCGCCGAAGCCTCCATCACCAGCTTGTACTATCAACATGATCATTGGCAGTGGCGATGATGCCTCTATCAACGACGTGAAGTTCACCACCACTTACAAGATCAAGCTATCTATCACCCCACGAATGGTACGACGGACTCGAAGAAAGTATAATCTATCGAGGAGTCGGATGCTGACAGTTTGACTTTTCCTCATAATGATGCCCTCGTTATTACTTTATACATTTTAGATACCAATGTTAAATGTATCATGGTGGACGATGGAAGTGGCAAATGCATTATCCATCCCCGATTCCTTATGCAAATGAGACTCGAGGATAAGATAGTGTCGTGCTACATCACGCTAACCGATTTTAATAATGTAGTTGAGCAGACGTCACGGGAAATTACACTCCATGTCTTGGCTGGCAGCGTAACACTGGAGACGATATTCCACATCATGGATCAGGCCATCGCATACAACATCATAGTAGGACAATCATGGATACATCCCATGAGAGCCATCCCCTCCAGCTTATATCAAATAATTAAATTGCCAACACCATGGAGAATATTCAGCATACGCAGGGAACAGTGCATGTCATGAGAATGCTACCGTATTGCCTTAGGCAACACGACAACTCAACAAAGAATAGACAAGGAAAAAGTGGCATAGCAATCAACAGTGTCGAGGTCGACGCAAGGAAAGAGAGTGGACGTCATCATGGATCCCAAAATGGTCGAGGCTGCAGATTCGACCATAGAAGACCTCGACCTCATTCAATTGGACCTCAACGACCATAGCAAAAAGACCTATATCGGCTGCAAACTCCAAAAACCAGGCACTTACAAGTATAGTTCTAAGCCTCAGGAAAACCATCGACATTGGCCACCACATCCTCGGTTCTGACAAAAAAGAAGTTGAACCAGAATTAACGGTTGTCCTTGTCATCCGTCTTCACCACCAAGCATTTTCCCCCTTGCCGGTGAAGATTCAACATCATTTCATTATAAAAGCTAGGGGCAAATAGGTGTATTAAGTGCCGAAGTGTCAATTCGACCCCGGCTTGCTCGACAAACTTGGTAAGCATCTTTATAATTTTATTGACGTACGGTGCAAGTTGAGCTGGGAAAACGCCGTAGTAATGACAGAACTTCTCGACCAGCGAAAGGAGAGAAAAAGAATAGCCAACTTGGAAAGATAAGCATGGAGGGCACAATACCCGGGATAGTGGACCTATACCGCATCCCCTTTAGCAGGGATCAACTCGATATGATCAGGAACGAAAGATTTGGCCTTGAACTCCGCTAACTCCTTTACCGTCATTACTGATAGAAAATCTCCAGGTACTGCCTCAGGAGCTTTGGTAAATCGGATCTGGAATCAGGGTTGCGTGAGACTATTTCCTCCACCGATAAGAAAGTTTCATCCTCAACGGCTCTCCTCACGAGAAGGGAATACCACTGCCAGGGGAATAACACAACTCCCCTCACTAGCGTTAGAAGGCACTTCAGACATGATTCGATGCAGTGAAGTAACAAACAAGAAGGAATGAAGAAGAATATAGGTCACTGGAAACAGAAGAAATTTAGAGAAGAAGAAAGCAGGAAAGAAATAAGGTGTCTTAAAAATGCTAGAAAGTTTAAACTCCAAAATCGGATTCAAAGATCTCTATTTATAAAGGTCATGGCACCGAAATCGAAAATTGTTCATCATTAGCATCGGAACCGAATGGGAAGGTCTAATCAAAAGTCACACGAAAAACAAAACAATGCATCGGGAACATGAGTCATGATGATGATGATATTATGGCATCATCTTGGCATGTGGACGATATAACTCCAACGAATAGCCCAAGAAATGCGAAGCATTTTGAAATGTGTGTCTCACAGAGGGCCATGCCACCTGTTCGTCATAATAACCATGACTCGTGCGGTACGCTCGACCACCGATAACATGATCCGCTCAGCGAACCTGCCCGCAAAATCGGCCTCAATAAGCGGAGGGACTAACTATATTGGTCGAAATCTATCTCTAGAATATAAGTCAAAATGATATTGGTAAAGCATCTTCATGTTGCCATGGGTCGAAGTGATCTAATAAACAATGAAGGTTGTGGTCGAAGAGTCAGCAAAGATCTAAGTCGAGGAGTCGTCAATAACCGTTGCCGAGGTCGTGGGCGTCTGACAAAGTTATAACGACTAGCTTTAAGATAGGACCTAAAGGAGAATATTGTAGTAGATATTCTCTGCACTTGTATTATTAGGTTTCTAGGAATATGTTCCTTATAAAAAAGAAAGAGACACAATGATATGGGACATGTGATATTTATTTGTAAAATACGCTTTGACTTTAAAGAGGAGAATCAAATTATTGCAAGGAGAAAAACATAACCTTTTGGCCAAGATTCATGTCTACACTTTTCTACTAAATCCGAGAATAACTCAGATATTTAAAGGATTGTCCATCACTCATCATTGTCAGAAAGAACATTCAGTGATTCCATCCTTTCTTGGGTGACTCATTCATTCTATTTACTTAAATGTCATTTATTACTATTCAACAATATTTACTGCTACAATATTTCTTTTGACTTCTTTAATATTGGTTGCTGCCGTAGCTATTGAAATATATCTATGTAGTATTTATTGCACTTCTGAGAACTTCATCTTTGAAATATTATTGTTAACTAAGATTGACCATCATTTATATAAATTTAATTAGTTAAACCAAGATCTATATTTTTTGGTCAAACATGACTAAAATCAAAGGTACAAAAGCACTCGAACTTTTTCTTATATATATATATATATATATATATATACACACACACATAAAAAAATATTCTTATTTTATACGTATATTTTTTGGCTACCAAATGTTATTAATTCGGCCGCGAGCCAATTTTATATTTTGTTATTTTCTTTTCTCTCCGAAAAGCTTGAAACGTATTGAAGTGACTCATGTATCTCTGTTTTTCCCTTTTTTCCTTGTTAACTTAATCTTTTTACATGTTTTTTTTCTTTCTCATTTCTGTTTTCATCTAGGTTTTGTAGTTTTCGTGTGATTGACAAAGTTAGTTCAGGTATATGTCTAATTAATCGAAAGGTTGTACACTTGTACCTAAATCCAGAACACACATTTCAAATCAATAGGGCTACCAAAGCTATCATACATTATCATTTGGGTACAATTGCCAAGTAGACTTTATTACAAATACCAATTAATGACGCTAAACAAAGAAAGCAACAACATTCCGTAAAAGAAAAAGCTGTTGTAACAAACATTCTAAGTAACCAACTAATCCTTAAGCTAGGAACATTAATCTAGTTTAATTAAAGGTTGGACTTGGACATGTACTATGGGTTGTTGCTGTGTTGGCTAAGGTTGATGAAGATTAACTCTGGAGCAAGATCTAGCCATTTCCCCAACCAATGGAATCACAGGCAATTTGTCACAGTTGCAAATTTCAACCATAAAACCATCTGGGTCGTGGAAAAATAGCTGATCTACGTATATTCCACCTTCTTCCACTAGCTGTCTAGCGTACTCTATCCCCATTTCTGTTAGCTTCTTCTCCACTGCATCTATGCTCTCACACTGCGCGCTCATCAATCAACCAAACTTTAATTAAAACATGAGTTTGAGTTATATATATATATATATGTTGAAAAATTAATTAGAATTAAGTAGTACTTAATAAAAAAGGTAAATTATCTATTGCTTTTCTAAACTGGACAAGTAAAAGTGGACATCTATTTATCAAACTTGCTATAAGAAGCTACTTTTTGTTATTGTCTGTCTAGTTAGCTATGATCCGTTATTTAGCTCATATTAACCCAATCTGTCTTAGTCCAAGTAGTCTTTTGGCGGATTAATGACTTGGTCATTTATTGATTCAGCTAATATTAATCAATTCAAATTCAAGTCTTACCCGACCCATCTGACATCCCTAGCGAGATAACAGTACTATAATATCTAAATCCAATACGTATTCATCATACATTTTCTCTTTTCTCTGTTCTATCCTCTTTATCATTTCAATTTTATTATGAATGGAGATGAGAATTCAATCTATAATTTTCTTTTTCCAATTAAGAGAGTCAGAGGCGTGTACAACAAGTAGATGTACAATTTGTGTTAGAAAAAATCAAAAGTCTTGTAACAGCACATGTCATTATCGACAGAGTGGTTGAAACTTAAACATTATACAAATAACATGATCATGCATCAACATTATCAAGCTATTAGATATATATAGAAGAAATATTAAAAGAAGAAAAGAAAAAGAAAAAACCTGGAAAGATATATGATTGTCCTTGGGATTAATTTAAGTTTTCTTAGGCAATTTTTCTGGATCTTCCGACTGAAGGAGATGAATTCCTATCCCATGACCAAACAACCTATCAAAATTTTGACAAAAATTCTGTGGTTAATTTATTATTTATAATTGAAATGGGTCATATCATATCATATTATATCATATCAATCTACATTTTTACTTGTTTCAAGCTTCCAGTCCCTAAATTAATTAATGTTAATATATATATTTAAAAAAAAGGAATGTGGCGTAAAATTACCAAGCACCATTAAAATTGAATGATCCAGGCCTTCTAACGGGGACAAAACCAAGAAAATTTCTGTAAAAATCAATGGATTCTTCAACTGATCTGCAAACAAGGGATATGTGATTCAAGGATGTCAAAGCTAGTGGATTTCCAGTATTCCCCTTCATCTTTTTCTTTTTTCCCAATAAATATAGGATATTGAAGAGACTAAAATTAAAGAATTGGATTTAAAAGGAACAAATTTAGAACAATTTTAAGAGGGAAAAGATATAAGGAAAGAGAGGGAGAGATATTGAGAAATTGAGGGGTATGGATGTATTTGAATGTTCTGTGAAAATAAGAGAGAACGAGAACGAGAGAATTCACTAAAATTTAGAAGCCAGCCAAAAGTAAGAGAGGTTTAGTAGCAAATATATAGAGGCGATGAGTAGGTATATGTTCATGTTTGCCAACTTGGAATTTCTTAGCCACGTGTCGGATAAAATAATAAATGACACGTAGATCGCACGGTGGTTGCTGAGTTGGACCACTGCTGTAAGATATTAACTGTTGGATCTCAAAAATAAGCTTTGTCTAAGCTATATATATGTTGTTGAATTCTTCTCCGTCATACTTTCCCCTTTCGTACGGAGAAATTTTATTTTGTGTCTTACATTCCATATCATATTTATGTGAGACCATTAATTACTTGACAAGTAGATTCATGGGTCCCATTTGTTTACTTTGAAGATAAAACTAAAAAAAACAATTTAAAAATCATTTAATATGTCTAACTAAAGATAAAAGTAAGTAATAACTCAAAATGGTAAGAAAATATGTGAATTTAAAAAGCTAATAACCTTTACTTCGGTTTGGCAGCACACATGAATTTTCCTTTACTTGTGTTAAAGAAGAAAAGCAAAATAACCTTTTGCTGCTTTTCCTTCCTAAGCTAAAAGATATATTTGAGTTGGACAAATATGAACGCCAATTCGAGATGGAACACCAAGTTGAGACAAAACTTGGAAAAACATGCTAACTGTTATGATGAATATCACATTATGGTGGATGTCTACTCTTCTTCCATGATCTTCATCTAAAATGCTTAATGACATATTCAATGACATAATTTGTATGTTCAATGACATATTCCATGACATATTTTCTTCACTTTTTATGCCTATATAAAGGCCTTGTAATAGATAGGAAAAATACACAATTGAAGAAGAAATAAGAATCTCTCTTCCTCTCTTTCTCTCTATATCTCTTAGTTTGTTTTTGCTTGTTCTATATTGTTATTTTGGGTTATATTTCATAACACGTTATCAGCACGAAGCTCTAATTTTATTCTTAACTCCAGCTAAGTTGAGCCATATTTTATTGAGGTATGTATCATTATAATCATTTTATTTATGGCAGTACATATATCATATGCTTAATTCTTACAACCTAAATTTTTCTTTGCAATTTTTGATAATTTACATCATTCATGTTGTTGTTCCCTTTTTCATATTTTTGTTTATCATGTTGTTTTTCACACCTGACACAATACCATTAAAAAAAATGTATGCATATGTATGTAGTGTATACATTATCTAGTCACTGCAACTAATAAAACGTTAAATTCTATTAACATATATATATATATATATATATATATATATATCAATAATATAAAGTGAAATGAAACAATATATAGTTTCTATTTTATGGCATGAATAAAATGAAATAGTAGATTGCTAACATGATATAGCTTTATTTTCATTTCTTTTACCTTAATCGATTTGTTTCATTAATTGTTTATTATTATAATTATTTCTCTAACTTATTCATCTTTTATGATAGTTTTCACTATGTCAAATTTATCAAAACTTGAATTTGTGGCACTTGACATCACCGGGAAGAACTATTTATCATGGGTCCTTGATGCTGAAATTCACCTTGACGCTAAAGGTCTTGGAAATACGATTATACAAGGAAATGAAGCATCAAATCAGGATAAAGCGAAAGCCATGATTTTCCTTCGCCATCATTTACATGAAGGGTTAAAAACTGAATATTTAACAGTAAAAGATCCACTTGAATTATGGATTAATTTGAAGGATCGATATGACCACCTAAAACTTACGGTATTACCGAAAGCTCGGTATGAGTGGATACATTTAAGGTTGCAAGACTTTAAAACTGTAAGTGAGTATAATTCTGCTATCTTTAAAGTAAGTTCTCTATTAAAATTATGTGGAGACACTATCACAGATGAGGACTTATTGGAAAAAACATTTTCTACTTTTCACGCTTCAAATGTGGTGCTACAACAACAATACCGTGAAAAAGGTTTTAAGAAATATTCTGAGTTAATCACATGCCTACTTGTGGCTGAGCAGAATAATACTCTATTAATGAAAAATCATGAAGCCCGTCCCACTGGGTCAGCTCCATTTCCGGAAGTGAATGCTGTAGCAACATATGATAAGTTTGAAAGAAAACAAAATAATTACCGTGGTCGTGGACATGGTCGTAAACGTGGACGTGGCAGGGGGCGAAACAATTATCGTCATTATGGTGGAAATAAATTGGAGAACAATAAGGGTTCTCAAATTAATCATTCAAAAGGTAAAGCTAGTATGTGTCACCGATGTGGTATGAGAGGTCATTGGGCACGCATTTGTCGTACGCCAGAACATTTTGTCAAACTTTATCAAGCCTCCCTCAAGAAAAAAGAAAATAATGTGGAGGCACACTTGACCTTTCAAAATAATAATGATGAAGCAGGTCCCTCAAATAAATATGATTCTAAGGCACATCCTGCATATAAAGATGATGATTTTGAAGGCCTAACAAATATTACTCATTTAGAAGTTGGAGACTTCTTTGAGGATATTGACTGAAGAATGAATCATCTTACTGGGGAATGAAGTTATAAAAGTTGTTATGTTTATGTTTGCAACTAGTTTATTTTTTCTTGAGTGTATTTTCCTAATGCATCATGTGTTGCTAGTTTCTATATTTCTAATGTATTTCTTAATATTTTTTTTGCTTGTCTTTCATATTTCTTATGATGTATTATTTATCTTTTTTTTTTATGAAGAATATGAAAATTCCACAGTCTTCAGTTGGACTCAAGATTAATAAAGATGATATATGTCTTCTGGATAGTGCTACAACACACACTATTTTAAAAGATAAGAGATATTTCTCTTATTTGGTAATGAAAGAAGCGAATGTTAATACAATATCCGGTAGTACAAGATTAATTGAAGGTTCTGGAAGAGCCAATTTATTACTACCAGGAGGAACAAATTTGGCTATTGATGAAGCACTATATTGTAGTAAATCTCAAAGAAACTTATTAAGTTTCAAAGATATTCGCCAAAATGGCTATCATATTGAGACTACAAATGATGAAAAGATTGAATATCTTTATATTACTACAATAACGTCCGGTAAGAAATATGTGCTTGAAATGTTACCCGCTTTTTCCTCCGGCTTATACTACACAAGTATTAGCAGGATTGAAACACATGCCGTAGTAAACAAGAAGTTTACTAATCAAGATAATTTTATTATTTGGCATGACCGGTTGGGCCATCCTGGTTCTAATATGATGCGTAAAATAATTGAGAATTCACATGGACATGCAATGAAGAATCAGAAAATTCTTCAATTTAAGGAATTCTCTTGTGCTGCATGTTCTCAAGGAAAATTAATTATTAGACCATCAACTATTAAAGTTAGGATGGAATCCCCTGCATTTCTGGAACGTATACAAGGTGATATATGTGGGCCCATTCACCCTCCATGTGGACCATTCAAATATTATATGGTTTTGATAGATGCATCTACAAGATGGTCACATGTGTGCTTACTATCAACTCGCAATATGGCATTTGCGAGATTGTTGGCTCAAATAATAAAGCTAAGAGCACAATTTCCAGATTATGCAATTAAGACAATCCGTCTTGATAATGCTGGTGAGTTTACATCCCAAGCCTTTAATGATTATTGTATTTCAACTGGGATAACAATTGAGCATCCGGTTGCTCATGTTCATACACAAAATGGTCTAGCAGAATCATTGATCAAACGCCTCCAATTAATTGCTAGACCAATGCTTATGAGAACAAAACTTCCCATTTCAGTATGGGGTCATGCTATTTTGCACGCAGCATCACTTGTGCGGATAAGGCCCACAAGTTATCATAAAGTCTCCCCATTGCAATTGGCTTTTGGTCAGGAGCCAAATATTTCCCATCTTAGGATCTTTGGTTGTGCGATATATGTTCCAATTTCTCCACCACAACGCACAAAGATGGGTCCTCAAAGAAGGTTGGGGATATATGTTGGATATGAATCTCCTTCAATTATAAAATATCTAGAGCCGATGACTGGAGATTTATTTATGACAAGATTTTCTGATTGCCATTTTGATGAATCAGTATATCCAACATTAGGGGGAGAAAATAAGCAGCTGAAAAAGAATATAGATTGGAATGCATTATCACTGTCTCATTTAGATCCTCGAACAAATCAATGTGAACAAGAGGTTCAAAAGATTATTCATTTGCAAAATATTGCAAATCAATTGCCAGATGCATTCACTGACCTACCAAGGGTGACCAAGTCACATATTCCAGCTGCTAATGCACCAATTCGAGTTGATATCCCGACAGGACAATTAATTAAAGCAAATGAGTCTAAGCCATGCTTGAAACGTGGTAGACCAATCGGTTCTAAAGATAAAAATCCTCGAAGAAGAAAAGGAGCAAATGATCAAAGTGAACATAACACGGAGGTAGTGGCTCAAGAAGAGCCCCAAGACGTAACAAATGATAAGACCTTAGGGGAGGTCCAGGTACCTGAAAATAATGAAAATGAAGAGATATCAATAAGTTACGTCTCAACCGGGAAAAGATGGAACTGAAATAATGTTGTTATCGATAACATTTTTGCTTATAATGTTGCTGTTGAAATAATGCAACAAGATGAGGATCTTGAACCAAAATCTGTCAATGAATGTAGACAGAGAAATGATTGGCCAAAATGGAAAGACTCTATCCAGGCAGAGTTAACTTCACTTGGAAAACGTGAAGTCTTCGGACCCATAGTTCGAACACCTGAAGGCATAAAGCCAGTAGGGTATAAATGGGTTTTTGTGCAGAAACGAAATGATAAAAATGAAGTCGTTAGATATAAAGCACGACTTGTGGCACAAGGGTTTTCCCAAAGGCCTGGAATTGATTATATGGAGACATATTCTCCTGTAGTGGATGCTATCACCTTCAGGTATCTCATAAATATGGCAGTGCAAGAAAAACTTGATATGCATCTAATGGATGTTGTTACAGCCTATTTGTATGGATCATTAGACAACGAAATTTTTATGAAAGTACCTGAGGGATTTAAAGTGCCAGAAGCATATAAAAGTTTTCGAGAAACTTGTTCAATAAAGCTTCAGAAATCTTTATACGGATTGAAACAATCAGGTCGTATGTGGTACAATCGCCTGAGTGAATACCTGTTGAAAGAAGGGTACAAGAATGATCCAATTTGTCCTTGTGTCTTTATAAAAAGGTCTGGATCTGAATTTGTTATAATCGCTGTGTATGTTGATGATTTAAATATCATTGGAACTCCTGAGGAGCTTCCAAAAACAGTAGACTGTTTGAAGAAAGAATTTGAAATGAAAGATCTTGGAAAGACAAAATTTTGTCTTGGTCTACAAATTGAGTATATGAAAGATGGAATATTTGTCCATCAATCAACATACACCGAAAAGATTTTAAAGCGATTCTATATGGATAAAGCACATCCATTGAGTACCCCGATGGTTGTGAGATCACTTGATATAAAGAAAGATCCATTCCGACCTCATGAAAATGATGAAGAGCTTCTTGGTGCCGAAGTACCATATCTTAGTGCAATTGGGGCATTAATGTATCTTGCCAATAATTCCCGACCAGATATAGCTTTCTCAGTAAGTTTATTGGCAAGATTTAGTACTTCGCCAACACAAAGACACTGGAATGGTATTAAACATATATTCAGATACCTCCAAGGGACCATTGATATGGGTTTATTTTATTCAAACGAATCCAAGCCATCATTGATTGGTTATGCAGATGCAGGATATTTGTCTGATCCACACAAAGGTCGATCTCAGACAGGCTATTTATTTACAAGTGGAGGTACAGCCATATCATGGCGTTCGACAAAACAAACTATGGTTGCTACTTCTTCAAATCATGCAGAGATAATAGCCATTCACGAAGCAAGTCGAGAATGCGTTTGGTTAAGATCTATAACTCAACACATTCAGCAAACATGTGGTTTTTCTTCGAAAGAGAATATTCCAACAATATTGTATGAAGACAATGCTGCATGCATAGCTCAATTGAAAGGAGGATATATCAAAGGAGATAGAACAAAACACATTTCACCAAAATTCTTTTTCACTCATGATCTTCAGAAGAATGGTGAAATAGATGTACAACAAGTTCGTTCAAGTGATAATTTGGCTGATCTGTTCACTAAGGCATTACCAACCTCAATATTTGAAAAGCTGATATATAAGATTGGAATGCGTCGTCTTCGAGACATTAAGTGATTTTTCATCAGGGGGAGTAACTATACGCTGCACTCTTTTCCTTAACCAAGGTTTTGTCCCACTGGGTTTTCCTGGTAAGGTTTTTAATGAGGCAGCAAGCAATGCATATCATAAATAACTATGTACATCCCAATATTTTTTAGAGAGTTTTAACAAGGCACATTATCTATGGACATCCAAGGGGGGGTGTTATGATTAATATCACATTATGGTGGATGTCTACTCTTCTTCCATGATCTTCATCTAAAATGCTTAATGACATATTCAATGACATAATTTGTATGTTCAATGACATATTCCATGACATATTTTCTTCACTTTTTATGCCTATATAAAGGCCTTGTAATAGATAGGAAAACACACAATTGAAGAAGAAAATCTCTTCATTCTCTCTATCTCTATTTCTTGTTCATGTTTTACTAAATTGCTTTTATTTCATAACACTAACTTATATTTGAGTCAGCTAAAACATATATTTGAGTTGGAAAAATATGCTAACTTATAATATTTTTTGGATATGAAAGTAGAACTCCGTTGAATAATTTTTTTTGAAAATACTTTTTGACCATTTCTCGATTTGTGCTTGTCATTCTTTCACAAGGACTTTGCTAATTTTTTTTTTGTATCGTTCCAATTTTATCGGATGTCTCTGAAGCAACAAACTTTGTTTAACAATAATCTCTAAATCAGTTGACAAAGAGCTTGAAAAAATAATTATCTTGTTGTGCTTAATTATAAGTAATATGTCAAAAAAGTAGGAAAAGTTATTATTATTTGTTTACTCGTTAGGCTTCTCACTTTACCACTGGGAACAATAATACGACTCATTAAAATTAAGGCTAAAATTGTTGGTTGTATGAACAACTTGTACCAAAGTGTTGAAAACTTCAGTAAGGAAGATCTGTTCATAAAACAATGCAAAACCATGCTATCAAATCCAAAAAATCTCTATCCAAAGTATTGCATAAGGTAAAAAATGTACATAGATGATTCCGTCTCGATAAGTATTATGAGTGTTCAGATTGCTCAAAGCAAAGCAACTAATTCTCTGAACTGTTGAAATAAATATTTATTCCGGTGATGTATGAACTTTGGTTCTCAATGCAACCTCCGAACTGGTTAGCAGAAGCCTAAGTCAACAGTTGTGTAAAGCTAGTATTTGAGCCTTCATATAACTGCATCAATGAATTTAAAGGAAAATAAAGAAAATCAATACCAATAAATAAATTAAAATATAAAGACTACCAGCAAACTAAGAAAACGAAAATTTGATTGTTTAAAGATTGAACCTCAAGATTTGAGTTCAAGGATGGTTGGTCATGTTGTTGCATTGCTCGAGTTTTTGAAGTCTTTTGAGGTGCCCTCTTCTTTTTTGCTCAAGTTTTGGTTTCAATCTTCCATATCCATTTCCTTACCCTTCTTCTTAATTGGATCGAAAACACGATCATTTGTTCCTGAAAAACTAGTAGTTGTACTAAATTTGTAATAGTTCTTACGAGTACCTTCTGCATATAACTCATTTTGGAATTTAGTAATCTCAACCCTTGCTTGATACAAAAACTTTCTAGCAATTTCTTCGGACTCGGCATCGTTTGCAGCTAAAGTCATAACAGCAAATGATTCTTTCATCAAACCATTTAAGCGAATGGCCATAGATAAAGTTGGTAATTTCTTCTTATTGTTGTACTCATCAAATCCATTCCCTTGTTTAGTATTCTTTGTCCATCTTTTCAGAATATATTGTACATGGATATAAGAAAAATCTAAGTCAAAGAATAACACTTTTAATGCATGACAACACAACCAACCCAAGGATTCAAACATAAGACAACTACAACTTATGAAATTGTCAAATGAATTGAATTGGACGGTGTCAGTTTGTCCTCCTTCCCCTTTAAGAACTGTATATGTGTGACAAGTGCCATTACTTTCAAGTTTAATCACTTTCTTAGATGTTTCTTGCAAGAATTCATGTTGAAATCTTGTAAATATGGTTCTTGTGTAGATACTCGCAGCATGCTTTAATATCCCACAATCTTCTATAGCAAGTTTAGGTGTTCCTCGACATTTAAAATCCTCTGTCGCCTCAATATCACGCATTTCAGCTGCCCGTTGCTCATAATGATTAACAAATTCAGTTAAAGTCATCGTCTTGCAAGCCATTTCAGTAAAGACCTTATTAGTGCTCTCACTCCTCTGAGTTGACTTAATATCTGCAGAGAAAATATAACGACTAAATGCGGGGCACCACTTTTCCCTCAAATCATATAATCTTTGAAGTCAACTATTGCTTCCACATTCCCATTCTTCAGTCATTTCTTTCCATACTGACTCAAACTCCGACTCTGATTTGCACCTCTATAAGAGCTTATCAAAATATTTTTCTCTAAATCCTGGTTTCCAATAAAGGCGAGGTATATTTTTTTGAGCATTTCTGTCAATATGCCATTCACATAGACGATGACAAGTACTTGGAAAAACTTCCTTAATGGCAGACGCTATTGCAGGAGCTTGATCAGTATAAATAGTTTTGGATGCCTTTCCTCCCATTGCCTTAAAAAATGTGTGAAATAGCCAAATAAAAGAACTAGTTGTTTCATCACTTAAGAATGCACATCAAAAAAAAAAAATTCCAGTGATTATTCACACCCACAAATGGAGAACAAATCATGCCATATCTATTTATACGATACGTAGTGTCAAAAATCATCACATCACCAAAACACTCATAGTGCAACTTAGATATACTATCTCTCTAGAAAAAAATTGCACATGCTTCCATCTTCATCTACTTGAAAAGAGTAAAAAAAGTTTGAATCCTCTGATTGCAAATGCATAAAATGATTCAAAAGAGTTTGAGCATCTCCACAATTAATCATACTTCTCTTACGTGCTTGTATAAAATTGTGAGCATCTTGTTCAATAAATCCAACATTTTCAATACTACCTGCTTCATTTTGAAGGTATCTGACAGCTTTTTTAGTGCGAATACCAGCATCTACCATAGAACTGAGAATGTCCTTAGTAGCATCTGTAAGCCGTCGGCCAGACGATATGAAATGCCTCAAATTTTCCTTTACCATCAGGTGGTTATGCTCATCAAAAAATTCAAATACTTCCCATACCCCATTTGAAATCTTAAATTTTATGCGAGTCATGCAACCACATCTATATTCTAACCTTTGACGTTTCTTTTCTTGATAATCGGAACACAACGGGGATTGCCCTTCGCAGAACAAAGAAATAAACATCTAGTTAATTCTTTGTTTCTATTATAAGTTTTTGCACCTTTTCGAACACCAAAACCTTTTGCCACAGCATAGGAATTGTAAGCTTCATATGATTCATTTTCAGAACAAAATTTTCTTCCAATCTTAAAAGCAAAGTCGTCGTTGATGTTAATCACATTATGCACCAATGTAGAACCACCTTGAATATTAACATCATTATGATCTAAACAATAAAGTGAAATATTAATATATAAGTAACAATAAATATATAAGATTCAATTTTATCATTCTCTAACATGATGAGCAGACTAAAAAAAATTACATAATCGAATAGAATTTCGAGATACGAAAGTCAGTCTTAATTGCGTAAAGTTAATTTTGTCGGCAGCATGTACATCCTCCATATCAATTATTTTGCTTTTCTTCTTCAATACAAGTAAAGGAACATTCATGTGTGCTGCTGAACGGAAGTAAAGATTATTAGCTTTTTAAATGCATATATTTTCTTACCATTTTGAGTTATTATTTACTTTTATCTTTAATTAGACATATTAAATGATTTTTAAGTTGTCCTTTTTAGTTTTATCTTCAAAGTAAGTAAATGGGACCCATGAATCCACTTGTCAAGGAATTAAGGGCCTCACATAAGTATGACGTGGAATGTGAGACACAAAATAAAATTTCTCCTTCATACGGATCTGTCAATAGACTAGTGGAAAATTATTCGGTAACATTCCACTAAAATATATACAATCAAACCTCTTTATTACCTTATTTGTTTCGATATTTTTTGGTTGATATATTATTATAAAAAACATATATTATAACATACATGAAAATCGATTTTGGGTAAAATTTGACTTTTATATTGAATGATCGTTATATAATAATGTTGTTATAAAGAGATTTGACTATACATGAGTTTTATGTTCTTGTTTTTCCTTGCATAATTAACGGGAGAAAAAAGAGAAGTCTAATTTATAATAATGACAAGCATCTAGAGAGATTAAGCAAAAGGACTACAAATTTAAAGTGACCAAGCAAATAGGTATGGCACAAGAAAAAGAAAAATTTCTTTGAAAGTTAAAGAGGAAAAAAAAAACAAATTCGAAGATTAGAAACAAAGTGTTCCAACAATTAAAGGAAGTGTATCAACAACTAGGATTTTGGAGAGAGTGCTTCAACATAACAATAAAAACAATTGAAAAATTGGAGAAATGTGCTCCAGAACAATAAAAGTCAGATATATACAACTTTAAATTATGGAAGAATGTTAGATACTAATTCAAAGTTGTAGTAGAAAATATAAATTATTTAGAATTTGATATTTGATAATTTAATTAATTTATGTCTAAATAGGATTTACATTAAATTCATATAGAAATAGATTTTTCTGTTTTGAATTAGAGTAGGTTTCGTACTATTACAAATATTCATTCCCCGCAGTTTCAAGAGGTATCCATCACAGTGCCTCTACGAATTTTTAATTCTTATTTAATACAAAGTAAATTAAAGTTTAGAAAATATTGAAAATGCAATAATTATCTTGTATAAAATGCAAATAAAAAAAATATCCTAACAAAAATTGACATAACTTTATCTGAAGAAAATAATAATAATTTTATTTTTAATACTGTTATTATTATTATATTATACAAAATTATTTATTATAACACATGATATTATTTAAGTTATACTTAAATAATTATAAAAAGGTTTTTCAAATTAAATATGATTGGCCACGTATTACTTAGAATCCATTATTCACTCATTACCAAGGAGTTTTTGAAGTATACTGAACGAGCAATATTTTTCTTTTTTGTTTTATTCTTAATGACATATTCTCATAGTCACGTAAACATTATTGTATCCGTCTTAATTTATGTAACATTATTTGGCTTGGTATGATTATTTTCTAAAAATAATGACTTTTGAAATTTATGGTCTAAAATAACCCTTAGACAAATGTGCGATTATAAATTATGTCATTAAGGGCAAATTTAGAATTCTAATAATTAAATTATTTTTAAATATAAAAATATACTAATATTTTTAAGGATAGATTAAAAAGAAAAGTGTCCACATAATTAGGAAAAAATGAGTATAATATGTCACCTAATAAGTTTTAATTTTTTTTAATTGTGTCCAAATACAGCTAAACCTTTCTATAATAACCGTGTTTGTTTCGATATTTTTTAGATGTTATAATAAAATACTGTTATAGAGGACATATATTAAAATATAATATAAAAGATCGATTTTAAAAAGAACTTGATTTTATAATAAATTATTATTATGTAGAGATGATGTTATAGAGTAATGAAATACCATATAAATAGAAGGAAAGAGTTTTTCGGACAAATAACATGAAGTGAATATATGCATATCCGCTTGTTGATCATGTTTGAACAAATATACTCGGACCGGTCACTGCACATGCACGTAGTGTCAAACTAAGATTCACATAGAGTTGTAGTTGTGGGGAAAAAAAGGGAAAAAATAAAAACTATGCAGATTTTCAACTAGTAATTGAATATAACCACGAAAGTAATTGAAATTTCGTCACTTTTTATGTAAAGATTAAATTTAAACAAAATATCCTTAAAAATTCGAAAATATTCCAGCATAATATGTTAGAGTTCGAATTTTTTGCATATGAGTTTCCACCATAATGTGTTGAAATTTCATAATACAATGGAGTTTCAACATAATATGCTGGAAGTTTATACGCAGAGACTCCATAATCTCGCTTGCATATTATACTGAAATTTTATGTATTTCAGCAAAATATAACTATTTTTTAATAATTTTATAAATTCAGACTATTTTTTAATTATCAATCTGAAAACTGACTAACTCGTGCTATTTACTTTAAGAAAAAATAGTCATATGCCCCAAATGGGCTATCCTGTCACTGCCTAATTTTTCCTTAAAACTTTGTCCTATGCTGCCGCTGCTGTTGCTGTTGCCAAAAGCAGCTGAAGATTCCAGAACCTCTTTGCCACCTTTGTTACACGCGTACAGTATACAATGTATTCTTTACACTTTGTGTTGTCTTTTTCCTTCTCTCGTTTTCAGCACCAAAAATGGTACAGAACCCTTTTGTCTTTTAGCTGTTTTTTGTTCAGAAAATTAGTATTGGATGACATCTCTGAAAGTTAAATGAATTAAATCTGAAGCTTAAGTAGGGCGTGATTCAATTTTTACATTTATATTTCGATATTGCAAAAGAAGCGAAGGAAAATTGTTAGCTGCCATGGGAGAGAGATCCGAGCTAGGAAGAAGAATCTAGAAGAGAGGAAATCAGAGAAAGAGGCTATTTTCATTTCTGAAAAAGAAGCTTAAGGCTAACTGTACAAACGACCACTACTTATAACATACTCAAACTAACTTTCTTAACTAACTATTAACTAACTCACTAACTATAGTTTAGCATTACACTTTATAAATAAACTATAGTTAACCATGCTGATTAACCCCTCAAGCTGATGGTTGATACAAATTCTTCAACCCCAGCTTGTTTAGCAAATGCACATGTTGAGCTCTTCCCAAGCCTTTTGTAAGTATATTTGCTAGTTGATACTCAGTGTTAACATACTCAGTCTTCAGCAAACCTTGACTTAGCTTTTCCCTAACAAAGTGGCAATATCAATATGTTTTGTCCTTTCAAGGAAGATTAGATTTGCTGCAATTTGGATTGCAGCTTTACTGTCACACGCCAAAGTTATAGGAAGCTCCATCTTGACACCAAGTTCACTGAATAGTCCTCCCAACCAGGTAACTTTTGCTGCACATGAAGCCACGCTTCTAAATTCAGCTTCAGTAGAGCTCCTAGACATAGCGCTCTGCTTTTTAGATTTTCAAGATATCAGTGCACTTCCAAACTTTACCAAGTACCCTATAACTGACCTTCTAGTTTGTATACATGTCCCCCAGTCTGAATCACAAAAGGCACTTAGTTGATCTGAAGAGTCTGCATGCAAGAAAAGGCCCAAGCCAGGAGCTTCTTTTATATACCTTACAAGTCTCAGTGCTGCTTCCATGTGAGACCTCTTAGGACAATGCATATACTGACTGAGAACTTGAACCACAAAAGCAATATCAGGTCTTGTCATGGTAAGATACAAACAACCTTCCAATGAGTCTTTGATAAGCACCAGGATTGTCAAGATTTTCATCTATTTGGACACTGTCACTTTTGAAGTTATTATCATACTCTACTGAGGCTAGCTTCTGATTCACTTCTAGTGGTGTTCCAGCTTGCTTTGCACCACTCAAACCAAACTCAGAAATTAACTCTAATGCATATTTTCTTTGGCACATAAAAATCCCTCTTTTGGACCTTGCAAACTCAATTCCTAAGAAGAATTTAAGCTCACCTAGATCCTTCATTTTGAATTTCTTCATAAGATCTGATCTGGTACTGCATAATATTTTTTGATTGTTCACAATAATAAGGAGATCATCAACATAGACCAATATAACAACTATATCATCTCCATATTTCTTTGTGAACAAAGAATGATTATAATGACTTTGTTGAAAGCCCATGTTGAGTAGAGCTTCTGTCAACTTCATATTTCACTGCCTAGGTGCTTGGTTAAGTCCATAGAGAGACTTATGTAGTTTGCAAACCTTCTTCTTAGACTCCCCCTATCTGGCAAACCCCTCAGGCAATTCCATGTAGACTTCCTCAGTGAGATCTCCATTTAGAAAGGCATTGTGGACATCCATTTGAAAGATCACCCACTGTTTTGAAGTAGCTAAAGCAATAAAAGATCTAACGTTTACAATTTTGGCCACAGGAGAGAAAGTTTCTCCATAGTCCAATCCTTCCTTCTGGTTGTAGCCTTT
Organism: Nicotiana sylvestris; assembly: GCF_000393655.2. Lineage (NCBI taxonomy): Eukaryota > Viridiplantae > Streptophyta > Magnoliopsida > Solanales > Solanaceae > Nicotiana > Nicotiana sylvestris. Next base: position 26,071,569 of record NC_091066.1, read on the forward strand.
GGCCACAAGCCTAGATTTTAACCTTTCCACTTCACCAGAGGCTTTGTATTTGATTCTTTAAACCCACTTGTACCTAATGAGAGTCTTCCCTGGTGGCAAATTAACAACACTCCAAGTGTGGTTGTCTTCAAGTGCTACAATCTCCAACTTCATTGCTGATATCCACTGAGGACACTACTAAAAAATCAGCTTTTACTGATGGACAAATTATGTAGCTAAGTAGAAAAATTCGTAGTTAATCTTATTTAGCGACGGATTAGCAACGGATTATCAAGAAATTCTGCTAGCTACGAGCATTTTAGCGACAGATTAGCGACAATATTTGTGGCTAATTTCAGTTTTTTTGTAGTGGGATCATATGCAGCTTCTTTGAAGGAAGTTAGTTCTGAGAGAGCTGAATAAGCTGCAAGGACCTATTTGTATGATGGAGCAATAGAAGAGTAATCCGCATGGGAGGATATAGGGTAAGCACTGTTAGAGCCTTTAGAAGTAGTGACATAGTCTTGCAGCCAAAGAGGTGGCTTGCTTGGTCTAGAGGACCTTATTTGTTCAGTAGGAGGCTCAACAACTTGTGGAGAAGGTACATGTACAGTTTGAGTGACATTAGGCAAGTGATCCACAATAGAAGGAATCATAGAATTAGCTTCTTCTAAGCTGGTTGTGGAATGAAGGACTCTCTGAAAGAGATCTGTAGGCATCTGATCTAAACTAGAGCCAATAGAAAGCTCTGTTGCTGCAGAATAAGAGGAAGGAATATTTCTCAAAGCAGGAGAGAGAAAGTCTAGGATAGGAAATATAGGAATTCTAGTAGTTGTGGCATGCTTAAAAGGAAAGATATCCTCTTGAAACACAACATTCCTATTGACAATGATTGTTTTTGAGTGCAGAGTATATAGCAAATAACCCTTCTAAGTGGAAGAGTATCCTAGAAATACAACAGGTACTGCTCTGGGTGAGAACTTATCCTGCACTTCGGGACAAGTTTTATAGCACAAACAACCAAAGACTTTGAGATGAGACAATAAAGGAGGGTGCAAATATAACATCTCAAATGATGATCTGTATCCAAAAACTTTAGAAGGAAGTCTACTGAGTAAATATACTGCAGTAGTAACATATTCTCCCCAAAATCTAAAAGGTACAACAACCTGAAATCTGAGGGGTCTAGCTACTTCCAAGATGGTTATGTGCTTTTTTCTGCTATCCCATTTTGTTGGGGTGTATAGACACATGTACTTTGATGGAAAATACCAAGATTAGACAGTAGAGTCTTAAATTCAGTGCTAAAAAACTCACTTCCATTATCAGTTCTTAGAAACTTTACAGTAGCTAGGAACACATTTTTTACTTGACTAAGAAAGCTTCTTAGAACTAAAATAGCTTATGACTTAGATTGTAACAGAAAAATCCAAGTATACCTTGTGTAATCATCAACTAGGGTAACAAAATATCTCTTACTATCATGTATAGGTACTCTGTATGACCCCCATAGATCACAATGAATTAGCTCAAATGCTGTTTTGTAGTTGTACTACTTAGCTGAAAGTGCAGCTTGGTTTGCTTTGCTACTGGACACACAATGCAGTGATGAGGATCAACTGTTGTGAGTTTGCTGAACTCTTCTACTTTCTTTATTATATCTAAATGGGCATGTCCTAACCTTCTATGCCACAAAATACTAGAAACAGAAGTACAGGAAGAAACTGACATAAAGTTTATTATATTAGTACACTTATTTGTTGCCTAATATAGATCTTATTTTGGAATACCTCCATGTAAAATGTATAGACCATGTTCTTCTCTAGCAATCCCCTTCACCTGACAACTAAAGAGGTCCTGAAAAATGCAAAAATCAGGAAAGAATCCAACCATACACTTTAGTTCCTTGTGAGCTTTGAGACTGACAATAAGTTGAACTTAAAGTCAGGAATGTACAGAATATTAGAAATCTCTTGATTACTTAATATAGATGTGCAACCTGTGTGAGACATTGATACAACATTTTCAATAGGCAAATGTACTTTGTTTGCTTCTGTATTTGGAAGAGGTTTATGAGTATGCATCATCTCTAAACTTGAAGTCATGTGATTTGAAGCCCCAATGTCAACTATTCATTTACTATTGACACGTTGAGACATAAAAGCATTCACATGATTGAGAATACATGCTGCAACAACTTTGTTGGATAAGTATGATCCTTCTGAACTTCCTCTAGAAAACAGCTGAACAATTTGTTGGTATTGCTCAGAAGTGAAAATAGGATCTGGATGTGACATCTGCTGAAAAGGAACAGGTTGATTCATTTGCTGTGTAGCACCTGAACTAGATGATCCAGTGGCCGAAGGATTCATGCTAGCAGCCATATTACATCTCTCCGCACCTGAAGTTTCTGCATTTCCTACACAATTGGCATGTTGTACTGTACTACCTCCTTTTCATTTGGCTTTGAAATCAGTGGGATACCCAATCAATTTGTAACAATTGTCCTTTGTTTGGCACAATCAATTTCACACTAAACTTGATTCCTTTTGGGCCTATAGTTTCCAGCATTGTTCACATTCCTACTGCTATACATGGCAGCATTCTCCAAGGCTTCAGTGACCTGAGCAACTTGTGTTATGCTTGTGAGGTTCCTTCGACTTTTCTGATTTACTAACAAAGAGTAGGACTTGTTTATACTTCGTAGGGGAGACATCATCATAATTTGGCTCCTAGACTGAGAATAGGATTCATTCAACCCAATGAGGAATTGAAGAAGTCTTTGATACTCAAAATGTTGGGTATACTGTTTAGATTCAGAGCAAGGACAACCAGGACAGGGCATGAGAGTATCAAACTCATCCCATAGCTCTCTAAGCCTTGAAAAATAGCCAGTCACAATCATAGTTCCTTGGGTCAGGGTATGAACTTCTCTATACAAATAGAGTATTCTCGAGCCATCTACTTTATCAAACCTCTCCTTCAAATCTTCCCAAACTGTATGATCACTAGATGGATACAACTCACTACTCAACAATCCTGGTCTAACAACATTCATTATCCACGAGAGAACTATAGCATTGACCTTTTCCCACAGATCATGACGCTCGGGTTCAAATTTAGATTTAGGAAATCTCCCATCGACAAAACCTACTTTACTTTTACCTAGCAGACCTATTCTCATTGCACTACTCCACAAGGCATAATTGTCTATCCAGTTAGTTGAAGAGAGATCAGAGAGCTACCTGGTGTGTTTGTTGGTTGCAGGTACAATGGGTGATTGTGATCGATAGTAGGAAAAGTGGCAGTTCCAGCCGTGAAATTGTCAGTAGTAGTCGTTGCACCAATTTGCTCATCTTCAGTCGCCATTGTTGACAGAAAAATTAGCTTCGAAGTAAGCAATTCGCAAACCCTAGATTCAACCAAACATTACTCTAGCTCAATTCAGCTCTCAATTGCAGAATTGAAGTAACGAAGAAGACTTGATTTTGCTTGCAATTCGCTTAGGTCTCAATCGGTAGCTCTGATACCATGTTAGCTGCCATGGGAGAGAGATCTGAGCTAGGAAGAAGAAGAATCTAGAAGAGAGGAAATCAGAGAAAGGCTATCTTCGTTTCTGAAAAAGAAGCTTAAGGCTAACTGTACAAACGACCACTACTTATAACAAACTCAAACTAACTTTCTTAACTAACTATTAACTAACTCACTAACTATAGTTTAGCATTACACTTTATAAATGAACTATGGTTAACCATGCTAATTAACAAAACTAATCACACATATATTATTAATCTCATGACAGTTTTTACATTATTATTCACTATATAAAATATAATCTTTATATTATATCGCCTCATAATTAAACCGTAAACTAAACTACCCTACACTACTGAACATCTGAGCAAGTCACAAATTAATTAAACTTGCAATTTACTTCGATAATCCATTATATTACCAGTGATCGATTACAAAAATAATATGTCGGGAAACACAGTATGTCCTGCTTCACGACAAACGCTTTCGTACAGATGTTATAAATTTGCATGAGATATGATTAAGAGATGATTAAAGTTGAAATTAACAAAGAGTAGAAAAATCGTTATAGAAAGAAGACAAGATTGACAGTTATATGGCACAATTAATGTTTTTCCTCTAAAGATTTGACCACTCGTGATGTCAGATTTTTGTCTACTCACTATGTCTTGTTTTACATTTAGCTAACTATAATATGTTTTCAACAACAACAAAAAAATATAAAAACTATCATATATTTGTACATTTGTCAACTTTGCACTACGTTAAATCTGATATCATTCAGTAAGAAAATGTTGAAAGTGATAGAATTTGGAACGTAGAGGTTCTTTAAGAGGGAAACATGAATTAAACCTCATTAGATCATTTTCATTGAATTGAATTTATTTTCTTTTAAAAAGAGAATAATTCTTTCGAAATAAGAGCGGTTTAAAATACGGTGTCATCGATCTAGATCTATTAGATAGCTGTCCAGCAGACATCTATTAATATTTGCTTCAGAAACAAACATTTTCTAGCTATGAATTTGTCAGCTCCATATGAACTATGACGAAATTCTAATCTATACACGTTAAGTATACTTAAAGAAAACCTCCATTATTATATTATGCTGATAAGTTAGATTGATCAATCCATATATGCATTATCTTTGTGGATTACTTCAATAGTTTTGCTTCTAGAACTAGAAGTACAATTTATTTGCTTTTCAATGCGACTTTGAGCGTAGACTAGTAATGCTTGTTAGCAGTCAGATGGAACTCAGAAGATCCCCAGAATTACTGGGAATACTCTTCCTGTTTTCCACTTTTTTTTTACTCTTAATGAGAATTTTATACTTTGGGCCGTAGATCCAAAATTTGGACTGACACATGTTTAAATGGTCTGATATGTATAGTGAAAATTCATATATCTGAGCATGAAGCGTACGTATAGTTATTGCGGTGGTAGGTTGATCCGAAATTTTAAATTAATTAGAAAGCTTCTATTCATGCATGTACTATATTCTTTGTGTCACCTAAGCATTTTCTATTCCCTATTAATGTCTAATAGCCTGTTTGGCCAAGATTATAAAATCAATTTATTTTGAGAAATGCTTTTTGCAAAAGTACTTTTTCAAAAAAGTGATTTTGATGAGAAATAGTTTGTGTTTGGCTAATTAATTTGAAAAATACTTTTGATCAGTAATTAGTGTTTGGCCAAACTTTTAAAAACTACTTCTAAGTGTATTTTTCTCAAAAAGTGTTTGTGAGAAAAGTGAGTGCTTTTGGAGAGAAGCTATTTTTTTTCGCTTCTCAAAAAATGCTTCTGCTTCTCCTCAAAAGTATTTTTTTTCCCTTCTAAAAGCTTGACCAAACACCTCAATTTTTCACCAAATCACTTTTGATAAAAAAAGCACTTTTGATCCAAAAAAGCCTGGCCAAACATGCTATGAGAGTCGATACTCAAGTTGCAATAGTCAAATCCCTGTAAGCATAAGACTATTACTACCAATTAAGCAATTTCTACTCCATGTTAACTATACTTATAGAAAGAAAAAAATGAGTGTTTTCTTCAGTTTTACATGTGCACACTTTTAGTGTGATGACCCAGAAGGTCATCTTATGTTTTAGAACTCGATTTGGTATTTCGATACCTTTAAAACCTCATTTTATTCTTCCTCGATTTGCGTGCATAGTCCGGGCGTGTTTCCAGAAAGCTTTTATGTTGAAAGTTGAAATAAGGAATTTTTCTTTAAAACCTCATTTGAGTTGACTTCGGTCAATTTTTTTGGTAAACGGAGTCAGACTCATATTTTGACAGTCCTGGTGAGTTCGTATCGAAATATGGGACCTAGGCGTATGCCCAAAATCGAATTCCTAGGTCCCTAGCTCGAGATATGAATTTTTGTTGAAAATTAAAAGAGTTAAAATTTAATGGTTCTAATAATTTGGTTAATGTTTGATCTTGTTGGTATCGGGTCCGTATTTTGATTCTAGAGCCCGGTACAGATTCATTATGATATTTAAGACTTGTCTGTGAAATTTGGTGAGAAACAGAGTTGGTTTGACGTGATTCGGATGTCCAGTTGTGAAAATAGAGGTTTTAAAACTTTCTTGAAAATTTCATTCAATTTGGTGCTAAATTCGTAGTTATAGGTATTATTTTGGCGATTTGATCACGCGAGCAAGTTCGTATAATATTTTAGGACTTGTGTGCATTTTTGGTTTGGAGCCTCAAGGGTTCGGGTTCGAATAGGCTACAAGATGTTTAGAACTTAGAAAATCTAGTTTTTTTGGCTTCAGCTGATATCTGGTTGTCCTTTATCGCGTTCGCGGAGGTACTCTCACAAACGCGAAAGGTGAAATAAAGGGCAGGGTATTTTCCTCTTCGCAAACGCGAAGGCTTGGTTGCGAACGCGGAGCGCTGGGGCATTACCCTTCGCGAACGCGACCAGGCTCTCGCGAACGCGTAGTGTAAGGGACCTGGGGGAGGGGAAAACCGTTCTTCTACGCAAATGCGAGCATTAGCTCGCGAACACAAAGGCCATGAGGAGCAGCCTTTGCGAACGCGTGGTAGGACTCGCGAACGCGTAGGACTTTTGGGCCCCTGCCTTTCATGATCGCGGCAGACCCTTCGTGAACGCGAAGAAGATCTGACGCTTGTGATTTAAAATAGAACAGTGACGGGATTTTCTCAAACTTTCACAACTTTTTCATTAGAACTCGACCTAGGAGCGATTTTTGAAGGGAATATTCAACACTAAATCATATGTTTTTACTCTTTAACTCATTTTCTTCCATTTCTAACATCACCCATTGAATTCCTAGCCCTAATCTTTGTTCTTTCATGGTAGAAACGTAGGGATTTAGGAAGAATTGGGAATTTTTGCAAATTGGGGATTTAGACCTCGATTTGAGGTCGGATTCCAAAACTAATTATATATACGGTCTCGACAGTGTATGGGTAACTGGATTTTGGTCCGGACCTCGGTTTTGACCAAGCGGGCCCGGGATCGATTTTTGACTTTTTAGGAGAAAGTTTGGGAAATCTAAATTTATGCATTATAGTTGATTCCTTTAGCAATAATTGATGTTATTGAGTTAATTGTGGCTTAATACGAGTGGTTCAGAGGTAGATACTAGAGGAAAAACGATAATTGAGCATTGAGTGGCCCGCGGAGGCGAGGTAAGTCGTCGTTATTAACCTTGGCTTGAGGAATCAGGTATTGTTTGCCTATTTGCTACGTGTTTGAATGCTGAGTACAACGTATAGGTGAGGTGATGAGTACCTATGGGTTGTTGTTGGGTCATAGCATGCTAGTGAGTCTTATTCATAAAATTGTAGCTTTCCGTGATCATATTTTTCATGCTTAGACTAGTTTATTGTTATGTTGATCATTCTTATCATATGTACGAATTTTGGTATTGATTGAGTATTAACTCAAAGTCGAGGTGGATATTGTAGAACCAAATGTTGAACTAAGACTAATTGTTGTCATTTCTATCTCCCTATTATCATTATTCCTTGTTTTGGCGAGGGAGAGTATTAATACACGAAGGGTGATACCGTGCCATATTTTGAGAGAGTTAATGTACGAAGGGTGATGTTGTGCCATGTTTTAAGAGAGTTAATGCACGAATGGTGATATTGTTCCAATTCTTACTTGATTTATATGGTGAGGTTGAGAGTAAAAGCACGAAGGGTGATGCCGTGCGTTTTTCATTACTGTGCTTACTTGTTTTTACTGGTTCAAGGTGTATTAGCTGCTCAAGTTTCTTTACTGCTGTGATTCTTTATCTTGTAATCCCCTCAGCATGTCCCCTCCCGATATTACCTGTCTACCTCTTATTTGCAGTTATCTTTTACATTTTCTGTTAAATTATTGCACATGGTTATTATGTATGTGTCTTGTCCTAGCCTCGTCTTTACTTCGCTGAGGTTAGGCTCGTCACTTATCAGTACATGGGGTCGGTTGTACTGATATTACATTGCACTTCTATGCAGATTTTGGTACTAGCCTGAGTTGACCTCGAGTTTAGCAGTTGGACTTGATCGACAGGAGACCAAGGTAGATTTGCTGGCGTCCGCAAACCTTGGAGTCTTTTCCTAGACTTGTTATTTTACTATTTCTTTCCTTTCAGCACAATGTATTATCTTTTAGATTATGTTTGTAGTAAATCATAGTAGCTCGTGAGTTGTGACTCCAGATCCTAAATATTTCAGTTATCTTGGGTTTTATAATAATCCAGAAACTCTGTTTAGCTTAATTAAGTTCTGTTGTTAAATTGGCTGAAGTTGATTTTGTGAATTCTCTAACGTTGGCTTGTCTAGCAAGTAAAATGTTAGGCGCCATCACGATCCAGAAGGTCGGAATTTCGGATCGTGACAAGTTGGTATCAGAGCAATAGATTGCCTAGGTCTCACAATTCACGAGCAAACTTAGTAGAGTTTGGAGGATAGGTATGGAGATGTTTGTACTTATCTTCCAAAGGTTATGGAGTTAGGAACAGTTTCACTTCTATTCTTCTCTATCGTGCAATTTTATTCTATCATTGCTAATTGAACTTTTCTATTCTGTTCTCTCGGAGATGGCAAGAACGTGCACCGCATCTTCAGCTGAGCAGCATCCAGATCCCCTAGTAGAAGCTCCTACGAGGGGCCGAGGTCGAGGCCGAGGTCGTGCTGTAGGCCGAGGCAGGGATCAGCCTAGAGCTTAAGCATCAGCACTCATAGCAGAGCCTTAGGTGCAGTTTGATGATGAGGTTCCAGCCTAGACTGATCCTGTCAGACCAGCTCAGGTCCCGGAGGGGTTCATAGCCATCCTAGTGCTTTAGGATGCTTTAGTTCGTCTAGTGGGCCTTATGGAGAGTGTTGCTCAGACCGGCACATTTCCTATGGAACCAGCCATCTCTCAGGCTGAGGGAGGAGTCCAAACTCCCTCTACCCACACTTCGTAGCAAATGGCTCCTAGTTTCAGACTCCAGCAGCTCATCCAGTTGGGGTAGTTTCGCTGGGTGTTGCAGCACAGTCCGGTGACGGATCAGCTATGTCTTCTGAGGCTTTGTGGGGATTGTATAGGTTTACCAAGATTTTCCCAGTTCACTATGGCGGTACATCTTCAGAGGATCCCCAGGACTATTTGAACAATTGTCATGAGGTATTACGAAATAATGGGATAGTGGAGACCAATAGGGTCAACTTTGTTGCATTTCATCTATCGGGTTTAGCCAAGAAATGGTGGAGGGATTATATGTTGGCCAGGCCAGCTGGGTCGCCAGCTCTTACTTGGGACCAATTCTCTCAGCTATTTCTTGAGAAGTATCTTCCTATCACTCAGAGAGAGGACTACCGGAGGTAGTTCGAGTGTCTGTAGTAGGGTTCTATGAATATCACTCAGTACGAAACTCGATTTGTGGATCTAGCCCGTTATGCTATTCTTCTGCTTCCTACCAAGAGAGAGAGGGTGAGGAGGTTTATTGAGGGACTTGCTCAGCCGATCAGATTGCAGAGGAGACTGGGAGTGAGATTTCTTTTCAGGCGGCAACCAATATTGCCAGGCGAGTCGAGATGGTTCTAGCTCAGGGGAGTGGTCAGGGATCTGATAAGAGACCTCGTCATTCTGGAGGATTCAGTGGTGCCTCGTCTAGAGGTAGGGGTACTTTTGGTAGAGTCCAACCTCCTAGGCCATTTCATTCAGCACTCCAAGCTTCTCACGGTGCTTCAGGTGGTCGTGGCCCTCATATGCAGTATTCCGATAAGCTAGCCTACAGTGCACCACCAGCTTCTATCAGTGCACCTCCGCTCCAAAGTTTTCAGGGAGGTTACTCAGGCCGCCAGGGTTAGTTTTAGGGTCATCAGCCACAACAGCCGAGATCTTGTTATACTTGCGGCGATCCGAGGCACATTGCTAGGTTTTGCCCTCGAGCATCGAGCAGTTCTCAACATTAGGGTTCTTGTGCCATGGTTCAGGCACCGGCTGTTTCACCGCCCGCTTACTTAGGTAAAAGTAGGGGTCAGACAGCTAGAGGTGGAGGTCGAGGCATTAGAGGTGGAGGCCAGCCAGCCAGGGCCCGTCCTCAAGATATAGTTCAGAATGGTGGGGCCCAGCGTCAATGTTATGCTTTTCCAGCCAGGCCTAAGGTTGAGTCATCTGACGCGGTTATCACAGGTACGGTTTCATTTTGTAGTAGGGATGCCTCAGTATTATTTGATTCTGGTTCTACTTATTCGTATGCGTCATCCTATTTTGCTTCATATTTAGTTGTGCCTCGTAATTCTTTGAGTGCTCTCGTGTATGTTTCCACACATGTGGGGGATTCTATTGTTGTAGATTGTGTCTATCATTCATGTGTGATTATTATTGGGGGTTTTAAGATTTGAGTAGATCTCCTACTTCTCGATAAGATTGATTTTGATGTCATTTTGTGGATGGATTGGTTGTCACCTTATCATGCTATGTTGGACTATCACACCAAGACGGTGACCTTAGCCTTGCTAGGGTTGCCTCGATTAGAGTAGAAAGGGACTCCTGGTCATTCTACCAGCAGGGTTATTTCTTATATGAAGGCTCGGCGTATGATCGAGAAGTGTTGTCTTGCTTATTTGGCTTATGTTCGCGATTCTAGTGCGGAGGTTCCTTCCATGGATTCCGTACCAGTTGTTCGAGAGTTTCCAGAGGTATTTCCTGCAAACCTGCTGGGAATGCCACCCGATAGGGATATTCACTTATGTATTGATTTGGTTTCGGGCACTCAGCCCATTTTTATTCCGCCATACCACATGGCCCCGCTAGAGTTGAAAGATTTGAAGGAGCAGCTGCAAGATTTGCTCGATAAGGGCTTTATTAGACCTAGTGTCTCACCTTGGGGTGCGCCCGTGTTGTTTATAAATAAGAAGGATGGATCGATGAGGATGTGCATAAATTATCGGCAGTTGAACAAAGTCACTATTAAGAACAAGTATCCATCACCAAGGATTAATGACTTATTTGATCAGCTTCAGGGTACCAAAGTGTTTTCAAAGATTGATCTGAGGTCTGGCTACCATCAGTTGAGGATTAGGGTGTCCGATGTCCCTAAGATAACTTTTCGGACTCTTTATGGGCATTATGAGTTCTTGGTAATGTCATTTGGCTTGAGAAATGGCCGAGCATTATTTATGGATTTGATGAATCGGGTGTTCAAGCCTTACCTGGATTCCTTTATGATTGCGTTTATTGATGATATCTTGATCTACTCCCGTAGCTGAGATGAGCATGGGAATCATCTTCAAATCGTACTTCAGACGCTGAGAGACAACCAACTGTATGCTAAGTTTTCAAAATGTGAGTTTTGGTTGGACTCAGTCACTTTCTTAGGGCACGTTGTATCAGTAGAGGGTATTCAAGTGGATTCTAAGAATATTGAGGCCATTCAGAATTGGCCCAGACTTACTTTATCCATAGAGATCCGTAGTTTCTTGGGATTAGCGGGTTATTATTGTCAGTTTCTGGAGGGGTTTTCATCTATAGCAGCCTCGTTGACCAGGTTGACCTAGAAGGGTGCCCCGTTCAGATGGTCATACGAATGTGAGGTGAGCTTTTAGAAGCTCAAGATAGCTTTGACTACGGCGCCGGTATTGGTGTTGCCCACAGGTTTAGGGCCTTATACAGTATATTATGATACATCTCATATTGGACTTGGTGCGGTATTGATGCAGGGTGGAAAAGTTATTGCATATGCTTCACGACAGCTGAAGGTTCACGAGAAGAATTATCCAGTTCATGACTTGGAGCTGGCAGCCATTGTTCACGCGCTGAAGATTTGGAGGTACTATCTATATGGCATGTCGTGTGAGGTGTTCACAGATCATATGAGTTTGAAGTATTTGTTCAAACAAAAGGAGCTCAATTTGAGGCAGAGGAGATGGTTGGAGTTATTGAAAGACTATGATATCACTATCTTGTATCATCTCAGAAAGGCCAATATGGTGGCCGATGCTTTGAGTAGGAAGTCAGCTAGTATGGGCAGCCTTGTGTACATTCTAGTCAGTGAGAGACCGCTTGCATTAGATGTTCAGGCCTTAGCCAATCAGTTTGTGAGGTTGGATATTTCTGAGCCTAGTCATATTTTAGCTTGCACAGTCGCTCGTTCTTCTTTGTTTGAGCGCATTAGGAGCGGCAGTATGATGGCCCTCATTTGCTTGTCCTTATGGACACAGTGCGGCACAGTGATGCCAAGCAGGTTACGGTTGGATATGATGGAGTTTTGAGTATGCAGGGTCGTGTTTGTGTGCCTAATGTGGATGGGCTTCGTGAGTTGATTCTAGAGGATACCCACAGTTCCTGGTATTCTATTCATCTGGGCGCCGCCAAGATGTATCAGGACTTGCGACAACATTATTAATGGAGGAGGATGAAGAAGGATATAGTTGCATATGTAGCTCGGTGTCTAAATTGCCACCAAATAAAGTACGGGCATCAGAGACCTGGTGATTTTCTTCAGAAGATAGAGATTGCTGAGTGAAAGTGGGAGCGTATCACCATGGATTTTGTTGTTGGACTCCCACAGACTCAGAGGAAGTTTGAAGCAGTTTGGGTTATATTGGATAGACTGACCAAGTCAACGCATTTCATTCCCGTGGCAGTAACCTATTTTTCAGAGCGGTTGGCAGAGAATTATATCCACGAGATCGTTCGTCTTCATGGTATGCTCGTGTCTATCATTTATGATTAAGGTACGCAGTTTACCTCACACTTATGGAGGGTAGTACATTGTGAGTTGGGTACGAGTTGAGCACATCATTTCATCCTCAGATGGACGAACAGTCCAAGCGTACTATTCAGATCTTAGAAGATATGCTTTGCACATGTATTATAGACTTTGGAGGATCGTGGGATCAGTTCTTGCCACTAGCGGAGTTTGCCTATAATAACAACTATCAGTCGAGCATCCAGATAGCTCCCTATGAGGAATTATATGGTAGACGGTGTCGGTCGCCGGTGGGATGGTTTGAGTCGGGGGAGGATTAGTTATTGGGTACAGATTTGGTACAAGATGCCTTGGATAAGGTTAAGATCATTTAGGATAGACTTCGTATAGCTCAGTCTAGGCAGAAGAGTTATGCCGACCTTAAGGTTCGTGATGTAGCATTCATGATCGGAGAGAGAGAGTTGTTTCGGGTATCACCCATGAAGGGTGTAATGAGGTTTGGAGAGAAGGGCAAGTTGAGCCCTAGGTACATCGGGCCTTTTGAGATCCTTGAGCGAGTGGGAGAGGTGGCCTACAGACTTGCATTGCCACCAGGCTTATCAGCGGTATAGCTAGTGTTTCATGTGTCCATGCTTCGGAAGTATCACGGTGATCTATCCCATGTGTTAGATTTTTGCACTGTCCAGTTGGACAAGGATTTGACATACAAGGAAGAGCCAGTAGCTATTCTAGACTGGTAGGTTCGTCAGTTGAGGTCGAAGAGTTATTCTTCAGTTCGAGTGCAGTGGAGAAGTCAGCCTGTTGATGCAGCTACCTGGGAGTCCGAGTCCGGTATACGAAGCAGATATCCCCACATATTCACCAGCTTAGTTACTTTTCTATGTCCGTTCGAGGATGAACGATTACTTTAGAGGTGGAGAATGTGATGACCCAGAAGGCCATCTTATGTTTTAAAACTCGATTCGGTGTTCCGAGGCCTTTAAAACCTTATTTTATTCCTCCTTGATTTGCGTGCGCAGTCCGGGCGTGTTTCTGGAAAGCTTTTATGTTGAAAGTTGACAAAAATAAGGAATGTTGCTTAAAAAACTCATTTGAGTTGACTTCGGTCAATATTTTTGGTAAACGACACGTGTTTTGAGAGTCCCGACGGGTTCGTATCGAAATATGGGACATGGCTGTATACCCGAAATCGAATTCCGAGGTCCCTAGCTCGAGATATGAATTTTTGTTGAAAATTGAAAGAGTGAAAATCTAATGGTTTTAAGAATTTGGTTCCTGTTTGATCTTGTTAGTATTGGGTTCGTATTATGGTTCCGGATCCCGGTACAAGTTCATTATGATATTTAAGATTTGTCTATTAAATTTGGTGAGAAACGAAGTTGGTTTGACGTGATTCGGACGTCTAGTTGTGAAAATAGAGATTTTAAAACTTTCTTGATAATTTCATTTAATTTGGTACTAAATTTGTAGTTATAGGTTTTATTTTGGCGATTTGATCGTGCGAGCAAGTTCGTATGATGTTTTAGGACTTGTGTGCATGCTTGGTTTGGAGCCCCGAGGGCTCGGGCGAGTTTTGGATAGGCTACAAGATGTTTAGAACTTAGAAAATCTAGTTTTTTAGGCTTCAGTTGATATCTGGTGTGTCCTTCATCGCGTTCGCAGAGGCACTCTCGCGAACGCGAAAGGTGAAATGAAGGGTAAGGTATTTTCCTCTTCGCAAACGCGAAGGCTTGCTCGCGAACGCGGAGTGTTGGGGGCATTACCCTTCGCGAACGCGACCAGGCTCTCGCGAACGCGTACCGTAAGGGACCTGGGGGAGGGGACAACGTTCTTCTACGCAAATGCGAGCACTGGCTCGTGAACGCGAAGGCCAGAGGGGAGCAGCCTTCGCAAACACGTGGTAGGACTCGCGAACGCGTAGGCCTTTTGGGCCGCTGCCTTTCCCGATCGCGGAAGACCCTTTGTGAACGCGAAGGTCTAACGCTTGTGATTTAAAATAGAACAGTGACGAGATTTTCTCAAACTTTCACAACTCTTTCATTAGAACCTGACCTTGGAGCGATTTTCGAAGGGAAGATTCAACACAAAATCATAGGTTTGTACTATTTAACTCATTTTCTTCCATTTCTAACATCACTCATTGAATTCCTACCCCTAATCTTTGTCCTTTCATGGTAGAAAACTAGGGATTTAGGAAGAATTGGGGATTTAGACCTCGATTTTAGGTCGGATTCTAAAACCAATTATATATCCTGGCTCGGGGGCGTATGGGTAAATGAATTTTGGTTCGAACCTCGGGTTTTGACCAAGCGGTCCCGAGATCAATTTTTGACTTTTTTGGGGAAAGTTTGGGAAATCCAAATTTATGCGTTGTAGTTGATTCCTTTAGCAATAATTGATGTTATTGAGTTAATTGTGGCTAGATACAAGTGGTTCGGAGGTGGATACTAGAGAAAAAAGGGCAATTAAGCATTGAGTGCCCCGCAGAGCAAGGTAAGTGTCGTGGTTAACTTTGGCTTGAGGGATTAGGTCTTATTTCCCTATTTGCTATGTGTTTGAATGTTGAGTACAACCTATAGGTGAGGTGACGAGTACCTATGCATTGTTGTTGAGTCAAAGCATGCTAGTGAGTCATATTCATAAAATTGTAGCTTTTCGTGATAATATTATTCATGCTTAGCCTAGATTATTGTTATGTTGATCATTCTTATCATATGTACGGATTTTGGACTCAAAGTCGAGGTTGATATTGTGGAACCAAATGTTGAAGTAAGACTTGTTGTTGTCATTTCTATCTCCCTATTATAATTGTTCCTTGTTTTGGTGAGGGAGAGTGTTAATGCACGAAGGGTGATGTCGTGCCATGTTTTGAGAGAGTTAATGCACTAAGGGTGATGCCGTGCCATGTTTTGAGAGAGTTAATGCATGAAGGGTGATGCCTTGCCAATTCTTACTTGATTTATATGGTGAGGTTGAGAGTAAAAGCACGAAGGGTGATGTCATGCCGTTTCTATTGATTATTTGGTGAGGTTGAGAGTAAAAGCACGAAGGGTGATGCCGTGCATTTTCCATTATTGTGCTTACTTGTTTTTACCGGTTCAAGGTGTATTAGCTGCTCAAGTTTCTTTACTGTTGTGATTCTTTATCTTGTAATCCCCTCAGCATATCCCCCTCCCGATATTATTTGTCTACCTCTTATTTGCCGTTATTTTGTACATATTCTATTAAATTGCACAGGGTTATTATGTATATGTCTTGTCCTAGCCTCGTCACTACTTTGCCGAAGTTAGGCTCAACACTTACCAGTACTTGGGGTCGGTTGTACTGATACTATACTACACTTTTGTGCAGATTTTGGTACTAGCCTGAGTTGACCTTGAGTTTAACAGCTAGACTTGATCAACGGGAGACCAAGGTAGATCTGCTGGCGTCTGCAGACCCTGGAGTCTCTTCCTAGACTTGTTATTTCACTGTTTCTTTCCTTTCAGAACAATGTATTATCTTTCAGACTCTATTTGTATTAAATCGTAGTAGCTCATGAGTTGTGACTCCAGATCCTAAATGTTTCAGTTATCTTGGGTTTTATAATAATCCGCAAATTCTGCTTAGCTTATGTTTAGCTTAATTAAGTTTTGTCGTTAAATTGGCTGAAGTTGATTTTGTGAATTTTCTAATGTTGGCTTGCCTAGCAAGTGAAATATTAGGCTCCATCACGATCCCGAAGTTGGAATTTCGGGTAGTGACACATAGTGGTAAAGCCAAAAATTTCCTCAAAAGTGTTCAAATTTGAAGGAAGTGAAAAAGGTTCTCCAACAAAGAGTGTTCAGTATATGTTATATAGCTCTAAAATGTCACGCCCCGAACTTGGGGAACGAAACTGGCACCCAGTGCCTTACCTATCCTTGCGTACTAACTTGCAACTAAGGGACTCTAAACATATGATGTCATACTTTTGGCCATGAGCCACATTGCAAAATGACAACTAATGCTGACTAAATATCAATATAAAACTTGGCCGACAAGGCCGTCATATTTATTACAGCTGACAAACCAACCAAATATACAAACAAGACCTGAAAGCCCAACATACTACACTAACTGACAAAATATGTCTACAAGCCTCTACTAATGGATATACTGTGATCGGAACGACTCTCTGACCTACTCATGACATATATACGTATATATACAAGATATACATAAGGCTCTAAACCCGGAAACTCCGAAAGGCATGGAGCTTATCGATCAAGCTGAACCCGGGCAACACTTATTAAAGCGGCCTACTCGTTTGTCTGTCTGATCTGCACGCGTGAAATGTAGCGCCCCCCAGAAAAGGGACGTCAGTACGAAATAATGTATTGAGTATGTAAGGCAATATACTGAAAGCTGAAACTGAACTGATAATATAATAACTGCAAGTAGCTGAAAGTCAAAGATAATCTGAAGATATGCTTACCTACTGATACTGACTCAATTCTCTCAATATAGAAAGTAAAATAGTTGTCCGGCCCTATAAGGCTCAGTATACATATATATCTGCTCTGCCATAGTAGCCTCGCTCATAAGCGCTCGGCCATACTATACTCTGTATCTCGACCAACTGGACTCGCTCATAAGCGCTCGGCCTTAGTAGGCTCGGTATATAACTTACCATTTGATTAGAGGTTGCCCAATGAGGGCCTGTCCATCGATTATAGCTCGATGGTAATTAAAATACTTTTAATACTGTATATATGTAACTTCTCTGCTCTCTTGACTGGAATAA
Organism: Nicotiana sylvestris; assembly: GCF_000393655.2. Lineage (NCBI taxonomy): Eukaryota > Viridiplantae > Streptophyta > Magnoliopsida > Solanales > Solanaceae > Nicotiana > Nicotiana sylvestris. The sequence goes on from NC_091066.1 coordinate 26,089,014, forward strand.
GGAAATACTCAACTGAATATGAAATCCCGTTAAGGAGAATATTATAACTTACAACACTAGAAAAATATATGCAATTTGCGAGACTAGCAAAATATACGTAAATTCTGGGATATGAATGTAATGACGAGATCATGCCAAATGAAAGAAGGGCTTAACCTTAACATACCTGGATTAAGGAAATATTCGTATGATATTTTGAAGAAAGCTTGCACCGTACTCTCTTAGAATCGCAAAATCCCGTTTATCAAAATGGAGATAATAATTCATATCCTTAAGACATAATAGTCTCTTTCACATCATCCTCATGCCTCTCCATTAATTTTAACCTCCAAATACAGAGAAGGGAAATAAAAACTATTTCCTTAATAAATTAGCCTTCTCTTAAGCATGGTACATTACTTCTTCAATGCTTTGCTTAAACTTTTTCCCTTCTATTTTCATTTCTCCAGTAGCCAAATTTTGTTCTCTGTTTGACATTTTCCACAGCTTCCTCCCCCAACACCAGCACACACATAACATCACCGCCACCCATAGTATAAAAAACACTGTCCTCTTCGCTATTTCTATTAATCCTCAAAATATTAAGTTCAAGCACTTTCCTTTTCCTTTAGAACTAAAATTAGTAATTAAAAGAAGAGATAAATTAGCTAGCGAACATATCTATGTTTGTATAATGAATTGAAGGAATCTAATTGTAATATTTTTTTGGTATTAAAAATGTTAGCATGAGGTGTATTGTAATTGACATCTTAATTTGCCACCTAGCCCACATGAATAAGAGTCTCTATTTCCTTAGGCATTTGATGCCACGTTACGATTCATTAATCATTATCCAAAGTTTTTGTTTAGTTAGTTAATCTCCTACTAAAAATAAATAATTATTCAATTGTCCACATAATTAAGAATTGTCTCAAATTACTTAAAATTTTTCTTATTTTTAATATACTTTATATATCATACTATCACGGTGATATAGTACCTTGTATGGTACTAGTTCATAAGTATCGAGTATTTTAGCTCGAGCCGTATTTTATGCCAACATGCCAAACTTGGACAAAAATTCATTTTCTTTGACTTGCTTCCCCTCTCATCTTCACGAATTTACTTATTACTTGTTTGAAATAGCATAATACTTATAATCTCCAAATAATCTTTTCCTTGGATTGATGTCAATTCCCTTACGACAAATTCAACATACAACACTACATGGTGCAACATCGTCGTAATGTAGTATTACAGGACGTGACATCTCACTTCTGAGCTCTCATTAATTTATTTATGGCGTATTTTCATGTACGAAAATATGGGGTGTAACATCATTCCCCCTTTGGAACATTCGTCCTCGAATGTTGACTGATGCGCTTATCGTTCTCATATCCCATAGCTCTTGCGAATACTTTAGTAGTCCTTTTGCCATCTAGGCAACTGTTTTGTGAATAAGTCCAAAGGCCAAGGCATTTCCCCCCTTTAGGCCTCTTTCTCAGACCATGACTTGTGACTGTTGCCACCTTCTGTCATGCAGTTTGTACGATTCTGACCTTGGAAGTATGCCTATGCGACTCTTCTCTCCTTTTTCTTCCAAATTTTTTTTTCTGCCAATCTCTAGGCCTCACTTTGTAAACATATACCGATCTTGATAAGACGTCCCTCTAGGCATCTATTGTTATATTGAATTTCTTTGCTCGAGTACTTTGTTGAACTTATGAATATTGTTATGCCTTATTTCATAGATTCATTTATCAATCCGTATGACTTTACTGCCATAACTCTTACTTTGATTTATTGTTACTGAGGTCTACTACTAATCTCCGGGTTACTCTCGTTGCTTATCCTATATGCATAAATTTAAGTCTTTTAATGCTTCTTCATTACTGTTCCAACTGATGGCCTAATCCCATCTCATACTTTGTAACTTTTATCCATCCATTGTTGATTCACCTTAATACTGATAACTTGACCTCTTATGTAACACTACCGCTAGGGCACACGTCTCGTCGGGGAACATCTAAAATGATTAGACTGATCCACCTGGGGCGATACCATGCTTCTATAATCATATTTCATAACATTCTAACGTGATACATCCTTTGGGGGTTATTCTAATCCCATACAACTCATGAAATCCCCTTTCTTTTCTTCAAACCGTAACTCAATTGAAGCTCAAACGTCATCCTTTATCTACAATAATTACACCTTTATTCTACTGCCAGAGCATCATTCTATCTTTCCTAAAAGCCATTAGTCTTTGGCTCCTTTGAGTTCATTCAGGCCATACTAAGCTTTGTATAACTTGGAGAAACCATCAGATCTTCTTGTCTTCATAAGCTAAATCCTGAGGACATCCATTTCGTCCCTTCTCACTCGCCCTTTATTATCCTTACTCATGTCTTCCTAAAGCCTTAACCTGTTACCATACTTTAGCTTGCGATCCATACTTATCTATTTATATTATTCGCCATCTTCCTTTAACTTGCTTGCACCATATATTTTCTTATATTATTCTGGAACATCAAGCGAGACATCACATCGTCTCCAACTCTTCTTTGCTCTCTTGACTAGATCTCACGGTACCTAGAAACCATAGGCTGGAAGATATGCCGCTGACGAAGCCACTATCATTCCTATATACTGAATTCTCGCGCTTCTAGCCTTCTATCGAAGTTTGGACTATCCACAACCTTCTGTATTTGAATATCTCGTACGTTGTCAAACTTTACCTTACTTATCTCAAAGTCTCACATCATATCTTTTATCTCTTTCATGACCTCCTTTTCATATATGTATAATCACACCTACTAATTGAAGTTCTCTTATAATACTTGCACCTCTGGTTCATACACAATCTTGTCGTAGCTCCATACTGGTACTCTTCTAACTGGCTCTGTCATAGAGTTTTTATAGAATATGGCTACTGTACTATTTCTCTTGTACCTCTGATATTAAGAGTAATTCTACAATGTTCTCAATCGTGATGTTTGTAACTTTCTGGGTCCAATAAGCAGACTCCTAATTTACTTAGTCAATGTAACTCTTTAGTTTCCTCTTCCTTCTAATCAGTCTTTATGTAGGCTTAAGCTATCTTCCGATTTGCTTCTCCTGTATTAGTTGTTACTTTAGCCTTTCATGAGCGTTATGAAATATCCATGATACACTCTTCTCAATCCTTTGTCAATGCCCTAGGCTCGATTCTTTCTTTTAACTTATACAGGAGTCTTATAGGTTGATCATTGATCGAATAATTCCTTTCGTTCCATTTCAGGTTTCTTCAAATGTAGCCAATTGCTTTTCCTGGTCTTTTTCCCCCTTTTTGCGTGCATACTCAGCTTATCTAAGTTCTCACGCATGCCGAAGTTTTTGTGAAACTCATATGGTCTCGAATATTACTTTTGGTTTTACTCCCCGTCATTAGCCTTGGTAGGTGCAACTTTTGCTTGGAGTGCATACAATTTTGTAGTTAAACTGTTGTTACACAACGCTTTCCTCTGTAGGTCACTATGCCTTAGTTGAAGCCTTCTTCCTTATTTCCTCAACTAGTCTTTCATTGTGGTACTCGGGGAGAACCCTTGATTCCTGTAAAGTTGTGAGCTTATTATGGACCTTTTGATGTCCTTCCTTGCCTATAATTATTCGTAGTTGCTTACCTCCATGCCCTTGTGCTTATACGGTTGCTTCTGAACTGATATTTTGACTGCCTTCCTAGTGGCACTTTCTTTTATCCCCGTAATACTCATACGGTACTTTTAACTACCCCGACTCTTGTTTGAATATATCTCAAGTATTATTGTAATGATATTCTTTGAGACTGAATTCTCCATGTTGGGTTCTACTATGTTTATCTTACACGATCTGATGACTCATCTGTAACCTCCTATTTAGCCATAACTGGGATCTTCCTGACCAATTACTAACTACTCGTTGGCCCATTCTCATATCAATATTCCTTGTAATCTTTCTTGGGTTTTTTCCTTTATCTTAAATTATGTCTCGCACTGGCTCCTTATTTATTAATAACAGCTTGGGCAGGAACCTTTACTTCCTTTACCATTTCATAGTCACTAGAATCATTTAATTCTGACTTAATGTCACATCACTCTATATTCCCCCCTTTAGGGGTGTACTAAAAGCTGAAGCCACGAGGATCTACCTATAGATGTTTTACCTCTTTATCATTAGCGTCGTTTCTCAACATCAATGATCCTTACTTGCCTCGCGGCAATCCTTCTGTACCAAGGATGACAAATTCATTTAGTCGCGAGGGTGACACTTACCGTAACTGGAACATACAGTCTCTTAAGCTTAACTTTGCTCACATTGCTTGCTCTAGGGAAGCGTCTCCCTGAATGACCATTCTCTGAATTCATCATGAATCTCCTTCTGTGGACCATTCTATTACCGCCGGAATGAAATCTAAAATTACCATGATGTCGAGTACTTTCCAATCATTCAGTCCCTAATTCATAATGCTTCCTTATCTCTCTTCTCATTACTCTGGTAATATTTCTGCATATCCCTTTTCTTGTGAAAACTTTAATATGACATTCTTTAGCTTTTAGCTTTCATTTGCTCCATCCAGTGGCTCTTCAAGTTGCTTAACGTTCTCTATTTACTAGGGACGCGAGCCACACTAAGGTAATATTTGTCCCTTCAAGGCTTATAGTACGTGTCTTTGTAGTACTCATATCTGGCTGCACTATTTTAGAGTGCACCATCTAGGTGTCTCATAAAGAGATCTATTAGCACGTTTTCAATATCATTCAAAAATGTCAACTAACGCAATCAATTCATCCATCATATCTTCTTATACTACTTTTGTTAACCCCCATAGGGCATATCTGGAAGGGGTGCGGCCAATTGTATATACCTCTGTTACTATTGAATATAACTCAAAAAGCTTATGTTCCTCTGCCTCAAATATAAACACTATTAACCTTCATTAACTGGGTACCTCGTACCCTTTTTCACCTTGCTCCTTTTACTTGCTGAAACTTGTACTTATCTTCTTAATCTCTCATTGTCCATCGCCATAAAGATGGATAGGCATTCTTTCCTTAAGGCTTCTTATCAGGAAGCTTACACCTTTCAGTACTCCCATGATCTGCTAAAGACCTCATATTTACTTATCGTAGACATCATAAAATATCCAACTCCTCTGACTCTGCTCTTCCACAACTATCTCTCTTTCCAACCTTCTTTCCGGATGTAGGCATCGTCTTATTTCGAATAAAATAGAATTTCGGAACTTGGATTCTTATAAGTGAGCTCTACCACACGATCTAGAGCAAGAAGAAAGAGTAACAATCCTAAATGCCCTGCAACCTCCTGCTTATAAGTGTGGTGCACGACACACCCATAAAAATGACTCTACTAGATATGGCTTGTAGACTCCCTAGGACAGAACTGCTCTGATACCACTTTTGTCACGCCCCGAACTTGGGGAACGAGACCGGCACCTAGTGCCTTACCTATCCTTGCGTACCAACTTGCAACTAAGGGACTCTAAACATATGATGTCATACTTTTGGCCATGAGCCACATTGCAAGATGACATCGAATGCTGACTAAATATCAATATAAAACTTGGCCGACAAGGCCTTCATATTTATTACAGCTGACAAACCAACCAAATATACATATAAGGCCTGAAAGCCCAACATACTGCACTAACTAACAAAATATGTCTACAAGCCTCTACTAATGGATATACTGTGATCGGAACGGCTCTCCGACCTACTCATCACGTATATACGTATATATACAAGATATACATAAGGCTCTAGACCCGGAAACTCCGAAAGGCATGGAGCTTATCGATCAAGCTGAACTCGAGCAACACTTATTAAAGTGGCCAACTCGTCTGTCTGTCTGACCAGCACGCATGAAATGCAGTGCCCCCAAAAAAGGGTCGTCGGTACGAAATAATATACTGAGTATGTAAGGAAATATACTGAAAGTTGAAACTGAACTGATAATATAATAACTGCAAGTAGCTGGAAGTCAAAGATAATCTAAAGATATGTTTACCTGCTGATACTGACTCAATTCTCTCAATATAGTAAGTAAAATAGTTGTCCGACCCTATAAGGATCGGTATACATATATATCTGCTCTGCCGTAGTAGGCTCGCTCATAAGCGCTCGGCCATACTAGGCTCTGTATCTCGATCAACTGGGCTCGCTCATAAGAGCTCGGCCACAGTAGGCTCGGTATATAACTTACCATCTGATCAGAGGTTTCCCAATAGGGGCTTGCCCATCGATTATAGCTCGATGGTAATTCAAATACTTTTAATACTGTATATATATGTAACTTCTTTGCTCTCTTGACTGGAAGAAGAAAATACTTAACTGAATATGAAATCCTGATAAGGAGAATATTATAACTTACAACACTAGAAAAATATATGCAATTTGCGAGACTAGCAAAATATACGTAAATTCCGGGATATAAATGTAATGACGAGATCAGGCCAAATGAAAGAAGGCTTAACCTTAACATACCTGGATTAAGGAAAAAATCGTATGATATTTTGAAGAAAACTTGCACCGTACTCTCTTAGAATCGCAAAATCCCGTTTATCAAAATGGAGATGGTAATTCATGTCCTTAAGACATAATGGTCTCTTTCACATCATCCTCATGCCTCTCCATTAATTTTAACCTCCAAATACAGAGAAGGGAAATAAAAACTATTTCCTTAATAAATTAGCCTTCTCTTCATTACTTCTTCAGCGCTTTGCTTAAACTTTTTCCCTTCTATTTTCATTTCTCCAGTAGCCAAATTTTGTTCTCTGTTTGGCATTTTCCACAGCTTCCTCTGCCAACACCAGCACACACATAACATCACCGCCACCCATAGTATAAAAAACATTGTCCTCTTCGCCATTTCAATTAATCCTCAAAATATTAAGTTCAAGCACTTTCCTTTTCCTTTAGAACTAAAATTAGTAATTAAAAAAGAGATAAATTAGCTAGCGAACTTATCTGTGTTTGTATAATGAATTGAAGGAATCTAATTGTAATATTTTTTTGGTATTGAAAATGTTAGCATGAGGTGTATTGTAATTGACATCTTAATTTGCCACCTAGCCCACATGAATAAGAGTCTCTATTTCCTTAGGCATTTGATGCCACGTTACGATTCATTAATCATTATCCAAAGTTTTTGTTTAGTTAGTTAATCTCCTACTAAAAATCAATAATTATTCAATTGTCCACATAATTAAGAATTGTCTCAAATTACTTAAAATTATTCTTATTTTTAATATACTTTATATATCATATGATATGGTACCTTGTATGGTACTAGTTCATAAGTATCATGTATTTTAGCTCGAGCCGTATTTTATGCCAACATGCCAAACTTGGACAAAAATTCGTTTTCTTTAACTTGCTTCCCCTCTGATCTTCACGAATTTACTTATTACTTGTTTGAAATAGTATAATCCTTATAATCTCCAAATAATCTTTTTCTTGGACTGATGTCAATTACCTTACGACAAATTCAACATACAACACTACAGGGTGCAACATCGTCGTAATGTAGTACTACAGGACGTGACATCTCACTTCTGGGCTCTCATTAATTTATCTATGGCGTATTTTCATGTACGAAAATATAGGGTGTAACATCATTCCCCCCTTTGGAACATTCGTCCTCGAATGTTGACTGATGCACTTATTGTTCTCATATCCCATAGCTCTTGTGAATACTTTAGTAGTCCTTTTGCCATCTAGGTAGCTGTTCTGTGAATAAGTCCAAAGGCCAGGGCATTTCCCCCCTTTAGGCCTCTTTCTCACACCATGAATTGTGACTGTTGCCACCTTCTGTCATGTAGTTTGTACGATTCTGACCTTGTAAGTGTGCCTATGCGACTCTTCACTCCTTTTTCTTCCAAAAAAGTTTTTTTGCCAATCTCTAGGCCTCACTTTGTGAACATATACCGATCTTGATAAGACGTCCCTCTAAGCATCTATGGTTATATTGAATTTCTTTGCTCGAGTATTTTGTTGAACTTACGCCTTATTTTATAGATCCATTTATCAATCTATATGACTTTACTTCCATAACTCTTACTTTGATTTATCGTTACTGAGGTCTACTACCAATCTCCAGGTTACTCTCGTTGCTTATCCTATATGCATAAATCTATGTCTTTTAATGCTTCTTCATTACTGTTCCAACTGATGGCCTAATCTCATCTCATACTTTGTAACTTTTATCCATCCATTGTTGATTCACCTTAATACCGATAACTTGACCCCTTATGTAACACTACTGCTAGGGCACATGTCTCGTCGGGGAACATCTAAAATGATTAGACTGATCCACCTGGGGCGATACCATACTTCTATAATCGTATTGCATAGCATCCTAACGTGATACATCCTTTGGGGGTTATTCTAATCCCGTACAACTCATGAAATCCCTTTTCTTTTCTTCAAACCGTAACTCAATTGAAGTCCAAACGTCATCCTTTATATACAATAATTACACCTTTATTCTACTGCCAGGGCATCATTCTATCTTTCCTAAAAGCCATTAGTCTTTGGCTCCTTTGAGTTCATTCAGGCTATACTGAGCTTTGTATAACTTGGAGAAACCATCAGATCTTCTTGTCTTCATAGGCTAAATCCTGAGGACATCCATTTCGTCCCTTCTCACTCGCCCTTTCTTATCCTTACTCCTATCTGCCTAAAGCCTTGACGCATTACCATACTTTAGCTTGTGATCTACACTTATCTATTTATATTATTCGCCACCTTTCTTCAACTTGCTTGCACCATATATTTTCTTATATTATTCTGGAACATCAAGTGAGACATCACATCGTCTCCAACTCTTCTTTGCTCTCTTGACTAGATCCCTCGGTACCTAGAAACCATAGGCTGGAAGATATGCCACTGACTAAAGCCGTTATCATTCCTATATACTAAATTCTCGCACTTCTAGCCTTCTATCCAAAGTATGGACTATCCACAACCTTCTGTATTTGAATATCTCGTACGTTGTCAACCTTTACCTTACTTATCTCAAAGTCTCACATCATATCTTTTATCTCTTTCATGACCTCCTTTTCATATAGGAATAATCACACCCACTAATTGAAGTTCTCTTATAATACTTGCACCTCTGGTGCATACACAATCTTGTCGTAGCTCCATACTGGTACTCTTCTAACTGGCTCTATCGTAGAGCTTTTATAGAATATGGCTACTGTACTATTTCTCTTGTACCTCTGATATTAAGTGTAATTCTACAATGTACTCAATCGGGAGGATCTACCTTGCCGGGATATTGTTGTTTTAATGTTATCTCCCTTGCCGGAATGTTATTGTTTTGGATCTTGTTTCCCTTGCCGGGATATGATTGTTGTACTATTGTTCCCTTGCCGGAATTTTATTGTGAATTTGTTGATTCCCTTGTACTTATTGCTTTGTGATTGTTGTTTGGGTGAGGAAGAGTGTTAAAGCGCGAAGGGTGATGCCGTGTATGATTTTTGTGAGGAAGAGTGTAAAGCACGAAGGGTAATGCCGTGTATGATATTTGTGAGAGAGTGTTAAAGCACGAAAGGTGATGCCGTGCCGCACGATGTATATTTCCATGCCATGTTATGAGTGTTAATGCACGAAGGATCATTCCGTTCCATGATTATGTGAGGTAAAAACACGAAGGGTGATGCCGTGCCGATTTTATTGATTTTTGGTGAGGAAGAGAGTAAAAGCACGAAGGGTGATGTCGTGCACTTGTCTTTGATTTTCCTGATTTCTATTGATAATTGCGTTACGGTGTTCTTTACATTTAACTGTTGGTTTTTATTGCTATTTGTTGTCCCCTGCAGCATGATTTCCCTCTTCCTATCTTTAATTGTAAAGTTTTGCTTTTATTTTCTGTTGTATATGAAATAACTACACAGGTTTATTTGGTAGTCTGGTCCTAGCCTCGTCACTACTTCGCCGAGGTTAGGCTAGGTACTTACCAGCACATGGGGTCGGTTGTGCTAATACTACACTCTGTAATGTGTGCAGATCCCGGTGTAGTAGCTTTCGGACCGCAGTGAGGGTGCTGTCTTCAGTCCATTCAGGCGACCCGAGGTAGTCCTGCAGGCGTTCGCAGGCCTTGGCGTCTTCTTCTATCCTTTCATCATATTTCATTTATGTATTTCCGTGACAGTGTTGTATTTATTTTTCAAACTCTTATTTGTATTAATCCTAGGCCGTTTGTGAAATTATGATACCAGTTCTGGGTAGTCTTTTTTTAAGGAATTGTATCGGAAATATTTAAATGGTTTTATTTTGTTCTTATGCTCATTTAAATAATGTTGGTTCATAATTGTTAAAGGATTAAAAAAGAGGGAAAAAGCTAAATAATTCAAATGGTTGGCTTGCCTAGCTTCCACTAGTAGGCGCCATCACGACTCCTGAGGATGGAAATCTGGGTCGTGATAAGTTGGTATCAGAGCTCTAGGTTACTTAGGTCTCACAATTCACGGACAAGCTTAGTAGAGTCTGAGGAATCAGTACATCTGTATTTATCCCCAGAGGCTACAGAGTTAGGAAAAACTTCACATCTATTCTTTCCTGTCGTGCGGTTTGGTTTCTCAATGTTAATTGAATTTCTACTCTATTCTTTCGCAGATGGCGAGAACACGCTCTTCCTCATCCACTGATCAGTAGCCCGAGCCCCCAGCAACAGCTCCCACAAGGGGCAGAGGGCAAGACCGAGGCCGTGCTAGAGGGCGAGATAGGGGTAGAGCTCAGCCTAGAGCAGCACCACTAGTGGCAAAGCCTCAGGTTGAGTTTGATGGTGAGGTTCCGGCCCAGGCAGTTCCGGTGGGCCCAGTTCAGGTCCCAGAGGGGTTCATTGCCACCCTAGTACTCTTGGATGCTTTGGTCCATCTAGTGGGCCTTATGGAGAGTGTCACCCAGGCAAGCTTGCTTCTTGTAGCACCAGCCGTCTCTCAGGCTGGAGGAGGAGCCCAGACTCCTGCTACCCGCACTCTGGAGCATATGGCTCCCCAATTTCAGACTCCAGCAGCTCAGCCAGTTGGAGCAGTTCAGCCGGGTGTGGTAGCTCAGACCAGTGATGAAGCAACTATGTCTGTTGATGCCTTGTAGAGGTTGGACAGGTTCACCAAGCTCTTCACTACCACTTTCAGCGGTGCATCTTCTGAGGATCCCTAGTATTATTTAGACAACTATCATGAGGTTCTCAGGAACATGGGGATAGTGGAGACCAATGGGGTCGACTTTGCTACTTTTTGCTTATCTGGATCTGCCAAGACTTGGTGGAGAGATTATTGCTTGGCTAGACCAGCCAGGTCACCGGCTTTGACTTAGGAGCAACTTTCTCAGCTATTTCTGGAGAAGTTTCTCCCTATCACTCAGAGGGAGACCTATTGGAGGCAGTTTGAGCATGTCCAACAGGGTTCTATGACTGTTACTCAGTATGAGACCAGGTTTATTGATTTGTCCTATCATGCTCTTCTTATACTTCCCACAGAGAGAGAGAGAGAGAGAGAGAGAGAGAGAGAGGAGGTTTATTGAGTGACTCATTCAGCCTATTCGACTTCAGATGGCTAAGGAGAGATTTCCTTTCAAGATGCGGTCAATGTGGCTAGGAGGGTTGAGATGGTTCTATCATAGGGGGTGGTTAGGGGTCCTACAAGAGGCCTCGTCATTTAGGCAGATTCAGTGGCGCCTCATCTGGAGGCAGGGATTCGTATGGTAAATGCCATCCTCCTAGGCCTTTTCAGTCAGCACTTCTGGTTTCTCACGGTGCTTCAGGTGGCCGTGGTTCTCATATGCAGTATTCTGATCAGTAGTCCTATAGTGCACCACCAGCTCCTATCAGTGCACCGCCGCTCCACAGTTTTCGGGGTGGTAATTCAGGTCGTCAGGGTCAGCAATCTCAGCAGCCGAGGTATTGTTATACTTGTGGAGATATGGGACATATTGTTAGATTTTTCCCTCGAGAATCGAGCATCTCTCAGCATCAGGGTTTCATGATAGTCTTCATTGATGATATTTTGATCTATTCCCGCAGCCGTGAGGAGCATGAGCAACATCTGAGAGTGGTTCTTCAGACTTTGAGAGATAGTCAGTTGTATGCTAAGTTTTCGAAGTGTGAGTTATGGTTGAGTTCAGTTGCTTTCTTGGGTCATGTTGTTTCAGTAGAGGGTATTTAGGTAGATCCAAAGAAGATAGAGGCAGTCAAGGACTGGACTAGACCTGTATCAACTACAGAGATCTGGAGTTTCTTGGGTTTGGCAGGCTATTATCGTCGGTTTGTGGAGGGGTTTTCATTTATTGTAGCCCCGATGACCAGGTTGACCCAGAAGGGTGCCCAGTTCAGGTGGTCGGATGAGTGTGAGGTGAGCTTTCAGAAACTCAAGACAGCTTTGACTACGATGCCAGTGATGGTTTTGCCCACAGGTTCAGGGCCATATACAGTTTATTGTGATGCATCTCGTATTGGACTTGGTGCGGTGTTGATGCAGGATGGCAAGGTCATTGCTTATGCTTCACGGCAGTTGAAGATTCATGAGAAAAATTATCTAGTTCATGATTTGGAGTTAGCAGTCATTGTTCACGCGTTGAAGATTTGGAGGCATTATCTATATGGTGTGTCATGTAAGGTATTCATGGATCACAAGAGTTTGCAATACTTGTTCAAGCAGAAGGAGCTAAATTTGAGGCAAATAATGTGGTTGGAGTTATTAAAAGACTATGATATCACGAAACTTATGGCGTATCCGGAAAGCCATTATGTTAAAATCTGTGAAAAATGATAAATTTTGCTTTTAAAATAAATTTAAATTGATTTCGGTCAACATATTAGGTAAACGGACCCGGACCCATGATTTGACTGTCCCGAAGGGTCCGTAGGAAAATATGGAACTTGGTTCTATGCCCGGAATCGAATTCGGAGGTCCCAAGCCTAAGAAATAAATTTTAAAAAAAAATTATTTTCTGGAATATATATGTGTTCTTGGTAATGAAATATGTTTGAATTTGATGGTATCGGTCCCATATTTTTGTTCCGTAGCACGGTACAGATCTTATATGTGATTTAATTTTAGCATGTAAACTTTGGTAAGAAACGGAGGTCATATGACGTGATTCGGAACCTTAGTTGTAAAATTTAAAACTTTGAAAGTTCTTGAGATTTTCTTTGATTTTGATGCTAATTTCATAGTTGTTGATGTTATTTTAATGATTTGATTGCACGAGCAAGTCCGTATGATGTTTTTAGGTTAGTGTGCATGTTTGGTTTGAAGCCCCGAGGGCTCGGGTGAGTTTTGGATAGGCCACAGAGTGAAGGTTGGACTTAGGAAATTACTAGTATGTTGCAGGTCTGCAGACCTCGCATTTGCGAAGCTTGGCTCGCAAATGCGAGAAAATATCGCAAATGTGAAAGTCGACTTGGGCTGCCTTGGTCGCAAATGCGACTTTTGTATCGTAAATGCGATATCGCATTTGCGAAGGGTCCCTCGCAAATGCGAAGGTGACCGGAATTTCACTAGGTCGCAAATGCGACAAAATCTTCGCATTTGCAAAGTTAGCAAGTTTTGAAGGGATTCGCAATTGCGACATCTGCGACCTGCAAATTCATAACTTAGCCGAAAATCTTTCATTTTTCAAACCTTTTCAAAACCTAAACACCTTTGGGCAATTTTTCAAAGACAAGTACTCTTCCAAATCGATTGTAAGTCATTTCTAACTCGTTTTCATTAATCTTTAACATCTTTTCACATGATTTCAACTCAAAATCAAGGGTTTTCATGGGGAAAATTGGGTGTTTTGGGTAGAGCTTAGGTTTTTCAAATTTTGGGGATTTAGACCTTGATTTGAGGTTCGATTTCAAAAAAAATTATATATTTGGGTTCGTGGGTGAATGGGTAATCGGGTTTTGGTCCGAAACTCGGGTTTTAGTTCGAACCTTGGGTTTTGACAATGTGGGCCCGGGGTCAATTTTTGACTTTTTGGGAAAAACTTTAGAAAACCTATTTTCATGCATTAGAATTGATTCATTTAGCATTTATTGATATAGTTAAGTAACTTGTGGCTAGATACAAGCGAATTGGTGGTGGAATCAAGAGGTAAAGCGGTAGTTGAGGCTCGAATTATGTTCGTGGCATCGAGGTAAGTGTTTGGTCTAACCTTAGCTTGAGGGATTAGGAGTTGTGTCCTATTTGCTAGGTGTTAGTTGTTGAGTATGACGTATAGGCATGGTGACGAGTATCTGTATGTTGGTGTCAAGCATGCCCATGAGTCTTGTACTATAATTAATGTGACTCCGTTTGTATTGTTCATGCCTTATGTGATGATTTCTATTGTTGAGCAAGGGTTATGGAGGTAATATTGGTAATTGAACAGTGAAGAGCGTTGGCTCAAGTTGTAAAATGATTTGTGAAAGTATAATTGGCAATTGAACCTTATAGAGCATTGGCTCAAATTGTGAATTGAGTTGTGAAGTAAATGTATAAAAGAAAAGAGGATTATGATATTGTCTCCCTTACCGGGATGTTGTTGTTTTAATGTTATCTCCCTTGCCGGAATGTTATTATTTTGGATCTTATTTCCCTTGTCGGGATATGATTGTTGTACTATTGTTCCCTTGCCGAGATTTTATTGTGAATTTGTTGATTCCCTTGCCCTTATTGCTTTGTGATTGTTGTTTGGGTAAGGAAGAGTGTTAAATCACGAAGGGTGATGTCATGTGTAATTTTTGTAAGGAAGAGTGTAAAGCACGAAGGGTGATTCTGTGTATGATATTTGTGAGAGAGTGTTAAAGCACGAAGGGTGATGTCGTGCTACACGATGTACAATTCTGTGCCATGTTATGAGTGTTAATGCACGAAGGATCATTCCGTTCTATGATTATGTGAGGTAAAAGCATGAAGGGTGATGCCGTGCCGATTTTATTGATTTTGTGGTGAGGACGAGAGTAAAAGCACGAAGGGTGATGTCGTGCACTTGTCTTTGATTTTCTTAATTTCTATTGATAATTGCGTTATAGTGTTCTTTACATTTAACTGTTGGTTTCTATTGCTATTTGTTGTCCCCCGCAGCATGATTTCCCTCTTCCTATCTTTAATTGCAAAGTTTTGCTTTTGTTTTCCGCTGTATATTGTCACACCTCTTTTTTTCGCCCCCGCGAGGGGTGAAGGAATTTTTTCCAATTAAAGGACAATCGAAACGAGATTTGTTTATTTATTTCAGAGTTGCCACTTGGGAGATTTAGGGTGTCCCAAGTCACCAATTTAATCCCGAATCGAGGAAAAGAATGACTCTGTATTACAGTCCGCGAACCAGAAATCCGGATAAGGAATTCTGTTAACCCGGGAGAAGGTGTTAGGCATTCCCGAGTTCTGTGGTTCTAGCAAGGTCGCTCAACTGTCATATTCGGCTTGTTTATCTGATTTTATACAATTATGAGCTCATGTGCAAGTTTTAACTCTTTACCCGCTTTTGTCATTATTATTATTATTATTATTTTTCTTTATCAAGAATTGCAACGTTGTGGAAATACATCTCGAACCACGTTACATCAATGCACCCGTGGTTGTTGGCACATTTCAACTCCATTGAGATTTGGATTTGGGTCACATAAATGTGCACCCGAGTTTAAGAAAATTAAATTATTAAAGGCGCGCCTAAAACGACTAGCGTATCCTTTACTTTGGGTAGGGCCGTAAAATTTTGCTAAACGGTCCATCCCAAAATCTAAGCAATTTTAAAGCAAATTTTTACTGAGGGCCCCGCAATTTTGTATTTTTATTCGGCGAGGCTCATCTCATTCTTATTTTTTCAAAGGAATTTGCAACGTCATGGACGTGCACCTCGAACCACGTCACCATCAATGTACCCGCGACTAGAGACACATTTTGACTCCGTTGAGATTTGGATTTGGGTCACATAAATGTGCACTCGAGTTTAAGAAAGTAAGATAATTAAGACGCGTCCTAAAGAAACTAACGTGTTGTTATTTTAGGAAAGACCGTGAAGATTCACTAAACGGCCAACTCCAAAGTCTAACAAATGGTTATGTGTTTATTGAGGGCCCCAGCGATGTGTAATTTATTTGGCGAGGCGCGCCTCATTTTATTTTAAAAGGTCGTCCTATAATGGCTATGTTTTCTATTAAGTTTGTCTCTAATAACGGAGGGAGAAAAAGGGTCCAACTTTGTTTACATGCTTACTACCTGGTTACACTATCCTACATACATTCGACATTTGAGAGGCAGAAATGTAGAAATGAGAACATATAATCAAACATATTATCGCGAGTTAGATTAGGCGGTTCGATAATTGAGATAGCTTAAATTGTCCAGTAGTTAATTACCTAAGGCCTATCGTGCTTTTGAAACCGGTTGTTTAATAAGCAAATCGAAATAACAATACGTTAAGGAACACACCATCAATCCCTTCCTTTAACTATAAGCAAAACATGGAGTTCATCAACTAAACGACATGTATAAATGTTCAACTACACCACAACTAACTACATGGTTCTAGGAGAGAAAGTGAACTATCATACAGACAACCAATTTTCAGTACATTTCTAAAGCTAATTCAAAATAACTTCAACTCTTCAAGTTTTCTTTGTATTCATGCTTCAAATTTCAGCTTACATTGACAGTGTATCAGTTGTGTACCTGGTACTGGGAAAGCCAAAAGAAGAAAAGGATTGATCAGTGTAGCAGTAGCATTTACAGCAACAACAACAACAGAAACCAGCAATCAACAGCAACAAAACCCAGCAACAGATTTTTTAAAACCCAAGCAAGAAATTCAGTTTGTAGCCCAACAATACCAAAACAAATACAGGCAAAGCAGGGATGGAACCAGATGCAAGAAAGAAGTAACCTCTGGAAATTATGTTCAAATTCCAGCACAATCTCACTCTGTCTCACTCTGAAGATAGACTGCCCTACTAAAAGTTGAAAGAGCAGCCTTGTTTTTTGCTTTTTTTTTTCCTTTTTCCTCTCTGAAAAAACTGACTGTCCAGTCCCCTTTTTTGTTCTAAATGAGCCTATTTATAATCAAAGCAGGCCAGCCCAGCTGCCTTGATGCCTTCAGCCTTTTATTCTGCCCATACCCCTTAATTCCCCATGCCTAAATGTCTTTTCTTGATGCCCACTATATTGTTCCCCATGCTTGTCCTATTTGTTTTAATCAAGAGTCATGAGAGGGGTTATAGTATTCACATAAACCCATGCCCTCATGTTATGTACCCCATTGACAATTAAACTAAGTTTAACAAATGACCCCTAGGAAGACCTTAGCTTTGCAACCTGTTAACATCCTACTAAACTCCCAAAATTACCCCTTAACTCTGGCATATTACTGTATTACCCTAAGCCTTACTTGTCTGAACTTACCAACTGTATAAGCTTGAACTTAACACTGATTTCTGATTGATCTCCTAGATTTCTACAGCTATATCCAATTCCTAGCCTAAGTTCAACTCAAAATCAGATCACAAAGGGGTGTCAATCAAACCAAATGAGTTGGTCATATTGGGAGCCAAACCTGACCAACTCAGAGTCAAAATGCAAACAGGCAACAACCCACAGGCTAAGATCAAAGCAGTAATGAACACGCTTCCATGGCAAACTATGAAGATCATGGGGTTACTGAATGAATGAGCAGTCTAGTTCAAAGATAGAACTGAACATATTCCACAGGTTCATTACAAGTTAGCATACAGATGTAGGGCTGGCAAACATACATGGAGGACATTAATGAACTACTATCTTGTTTCCTCTAATTTTAAACAGATTAATTGACGACACTTATTTAAACGACTATACAAGCTATAATAGACAGCAAACAATCAATAAAACACACAAAACAAACTAAACATTACCTCAGGATTCACAGACTTGACAGAAAAATAAAAAACAAACCAAACTAAACATGAAAAACAGATAAAATTCATAGGAGAACAAAAGAAAGGGAAAAATTACCTCAGGGATTCGAAATCAAAACTGACCCAGGTTCGAACTCGGACTCGACCATTTTTGGGGTCGAATGGACCTTAATCGAGTGTTCTCAACTGAGAACACTTCGACTAAGGTCGATTAGACCCCACATCATCTTTTAATTTGGACAGACCTCAACTTTTGGTCTTTTTAGGGTTCTTTGTGGTTCGATTTGGGATTCGTTCAGCTCCGGTCAGTTTCGAACGGAACCAACAGCGTTTAGGGTGTGAGGGAGGTCAGGAGGTGTTATGGTATGAATTTGGGGTCGGTAGGTGTAGATCTGGTTTTTGCTCGAACCTTCGAACGAAGATTCGAGACGTTCGGGGAAGATTTGAGGTAAACTGAGTGTGGATTTGGAGAGAGGGGGTCATGGTGATTCAGGGGTGTTAGTCTGGTGGTCATCGGCATCGTGGTTGTCGGGTTTACAGTGGGGGAATCCTAAGACGGCTAGGGTTTTTGAGGGTTGTCTCTGGGACGATGGTGAACAGTAGGTGAGGGGGGGTTTGGTTTGGGGGCGTGGCTTGAGGGATTGGGGTTCTTATACGGGGTGGGTGGCTCAATCCTGGCCGCTGGATCAATCAAGATCAAAGGCCAGGATTAGAGGGTTTAACCAACACGACGTCGTTTGGTTTAAGTAGGGGGGTCGGTTTGAACCGGGCAACGAGTCAGGTTTAGGGAACGGGTAAGGGGGCGGATTCTGAGCCGTTGGATCATGTAAGGTCGACGACTGGGATCAATTACCACAGAACTACGTCGTTCCAGTGATTATGGGAATGGACCGGGCACCAGGCGCTTGGACTGGGTCTGTGTCTTGGTTTTGGGCCTGATTTTTGGGCCCAATCCGAGTTTTCCTTTTTTCCAACTCTTTTCTTCTTTTAATTTAATTTAAACACAATTCCTAAAATTAAAAATAAAACTACACAAATGTTAATTAACACTTACAATAATTAATGCACAAGTTAAAACCTTAAAAACAAAATCACTCAAAGACAACAAATAGAATAAAAAGGCATATATATTTATGTATTTCTGATTTTTCCTTTTTAGGGCGAAATGATGGTTTAATTAATTCCTAAATGCATGATTAAATCCTAAATATGCATGCACCATGTATTTTTATATTTTTCAATTAACTATAATAAGGGTAAATATTTACGGACAAAAATAATTACCAAAATGTCACGCAAATTCTCAAAAATTGTACCCAAAGGAAAAATCGTTTTATTTTGAATTTTTTTTGGGGAGTAATTCTTTCATAGGGCAAAAATCACGTACTTACAACTGCCCCTCTTTTCCCGAAGACACGAAGAGTTTTCGTGCAAAGATAAAGTGAGCGATTTTTGCCCATCCGAATACTCCGTGTGAAGCATTTTTTGAAAAAAGGTTTAACCGAACCTTTGCTTCAAAGGTTTCCTACATATCCTTGGCTAGAAGGGAATCAGGTTAATGTAGTTCGGGAAGTTTTGGTAGCTGGGGCTACCGGGGAACTGTGGTTCTACTGTTACTGCTGTTATTACTGCTTACCGATCTCCTTATTACATCATGCTTAAAAGAAAAATCAAGAAGCTAGGCTAGACTACGGATTACAAGATCACATCTATCTTCCATTTGTTCTTGATGCCTTGCTTTCTTGTCGGCTTGCGTCTATTCCGGTGCTCCTTTCTTCCGAGAACTGACGGGGATGACACCGAACTTTTGCTTCTCTGAATACCAATTCTCACTGTCTGGTTCGGTTCGCTGAGGATATGGCTTTCTTCATTAAGCTTTTCAGTGGTTCCTCTGGGGATACGACTTTCTTCATCAGATTTGTTATGCTGGGCATAATTCAATGTTCACAGGCTGCTTCTTTCAAGATGCGTCTTTTCTTCCTTTTGACTCATGCGCTTGAATTTGCGCTGGGATCTCTTGTTGCAACCTTCTGCTTTCCGGTGCTGGGGATTTTTGTTGTTTCCCGCTGGGGATTCCTGTTGCATTCTTCTGCTTTACTGATTTGCAATGTATTCCTCTATTATATGGGCGGGCTCCCAACTTCAACCAACAACTTTGAAAATAAATTCACCATTCCTCTCTTCAGGCGGGCTCCTGACCTCAACCACAACTTTGAAAATAAATCGCCATTCCTCTCTTCAGGCGGGCTCCTAACCTCGACCACAACTTTGAAAATAAATTGCCATTCCTCTCTTCAGGCGGGCTCCTGACCTCAACAACAACTTTGAAAATAAACCGCCTTTCCTCTCTTCAGGCGGGCTCCTGACCTCATCAACAACTTTGAAAATAAATTTCCATTCCTCTCTTCAGGCGGGCTTCTGACCTCAACCACAACTTTGAAAATAAATCGCCTTTCCTCTCTTCAGGCGGGCTCCTAACCTCATCAACAACTTTGAAAATAAATCGCCTTTCCTCTCTTCAGGCGGGCTCCTGACCTCATCAACAACTTTGAAAATAAAATACCATTCCTTTCTTTAGGCTGGCGAGATTTCAACAACTTTTAAAATGAAACGCCATTCTGTTCTTCAGGGGGGGCTCCTGACCGCTACAAAATAGACAAAACAAAGGAAATTTTCTGCCCCAGTTTGCACTAGGAAGATTTGTGAATTGTTAGCAATATTGTAAACCACTTATACTATATGCAATGGTGAGAGTAAACTAACGACTAGGCCAGGATATGCGTCTCCTATGAGTAAAACCCGAAACTCTGACGAGCAAATGCGTTTGCTAAAAATAAAACCTGAATGAACCAAACTAGGAAGTGCGTCTCCTACGAGTAAAACCTGTATGAATCAAAATCAGGAAGTGTGTCTCCTAGTGGTAAACTCTCATTTTTAGGAAGTGCGTCTCCTAAAGCAAGAATATAACCCGAAAGACCCAGACTAGGAAGTGCGTCTCCTATGGGTGAAACTTCAATGACTTAAACTAGGAAGTGTGTCTCCTACGAATGAACTTAAATGAACCAGACTAGGAAGTGCGTCTCCTAGGAGAAAATCTCAATTTTGGAAGTGCGTCTCCTAAAGCAAAAATATATCCTGAACGACCCAGACTACAAAGTGCGTCTCCTAGGGGTAAAACTTCAATGATTCAAACTAGGAAGTGCGTCTCCTATAAATAAACTTAAATGAACCAGACTAGGAAGTGCTTCTCCTAGGAGGAAATCTCATTTTAGGAAGTGCGTCTCCTAAAGCAAAAATATAACCTGAACGACCCAGACTACGAAGTGCGTCTCCTAGGAGTGAAACTTCAATGATTCAAACTAGGAAGTGTGTCTCCTATGCATGAAATCTTAATTTAGGCAGTGCGTCTCCTATGCCTGAAAATAAACTTAGGAAGTGTGTCTCCTATGCATGAAATTAAACTTAGGAAATGCGTCTCCTAGGGGTAAAAATAAACTTAGGAAGTGCGTCTCCTAGGGGTAAAACTTTAATGATTTTAAACTAGGAAGTGCGTCTACTATGAATGAAATCTTAATTTAGGAAATGCGTCTCCTATGCATGAAAATAAACTTAGGAAGTGCATCTCCTATGGGTAAATAAAAACTTAGGAAGTGCGTCTCCTAGGGGTAAAAATAAACTTAGGAAGTGCGTCTCCTATGGGTAAAACTTTAATGACTTTAAACTAGGAAGTGCGTCTCCTATTAATGAAATCTTAATTTAGGAAGTGCGTCTCCTATGCATGAAATCTTAATTTAGGAAGTGTGTCTCCTATGCATGAAAATAAACTTAGGAAGTGCATCTCCTATGGGTAAAAATAAACTTATGAAGTGCGTCTCCTAGGGGTAAAACTTTAATGATTTTAAACTAGGAAGTGCGTCTCTTATGAATGAAATCTTAATTTAGGAAATGCGTCTCCTATGCATGAAAATAAACTTAGGAAGTGCATCTCCTATGGGTAAAAATAAACTTAGGAAGTGCGTCTCCTAGGGGTAAAAATAAACTTAGGAAGTGCGTCTCCTATGGGTAAAACTTTAATGATTTTAAACTAGGAAGTGCGTCTCCTATGAATGAAATCTTAATTTAGGAAATGCGTCTCCTATGCATGAAAATAAACTTAGGAAGTGCATCTCCTATGGGTAAAAATAAACTTAGGAAGTGCGTCTCCTAGTAGTAAAAATAAACTTAGGAAGTGCGTCTCCTATGGGTAAAACTTTAATGATTTTAAACTAGGAAGTGAGTCTCCTATGAATGAAATCTTAATTTATGAAGTGCATCTCCTATGGGTAAAAATAAACTTAGGAAGTGCGTCTCCTAGGGGTAAAACTTTAATGATTTTAAACTAGGAAGTGCGTCTCCTATTAATGAAATCTTAATTTAGGAAGTGCATCTCCTATGCATGAAATCTTGATTTAGGAAGTGCGTCTCCTATGCATGAAATTAAACTTAGGAAGTGCATCTTCTATGGGTAAAAATAAACTTAGGAAGTGCGTCTCCTAGGGGTAAAAATAAACTTAGGAAGTGCGTCTCCTATGGGTGAAACTTTAATGATTTTAAACTAGGAAGTGCGTCTCCTATGAATGAAATCTTAATTTAGGAAATGCGTCTCCTATGCATGAAAATAAACTCAGGAAGTGCATCTCCTATGGGTAAAAATAAACTTAGGAAGTGCGTCTCCTAGGGGTAAAACTTTAATGATTTTAAACTAGGAAGTGTGTCTCCTATTAATGAAATCTTAATTTAGGAAGTGCGTCTCCTATGCACGAAATCTTGATTTAGGAAGTGCGTCTCCTAGGGGTAAAAATAAACTTAGGAAGTGCGTCTCCTAGGGGTAAAACTTTAATGATTTTAAACTAGGAAGTGCGTCTCCTATGAATGAAATCTTAATTTAGGAAATGCGTCTCCTATGCATGAAAATAAACTTAGGAAGTGCATCTCCTATGGGTAAAAATAAACTTAGGAAGTGCGTCTCCTAGGGGTAAAAATAAACTTAGGAAGTGCGTCTCCTATGGGTGAAACTTTAATGATTTTAAACTAGGAAGTGCGTCTCCTATGAATGAAATCTTAATTTAGGAAGTGCGTCTCCTATGCATGAAATTAAACTTAGGAAGTGCGTCTCCTAGGGGTAAAAATAAACTTAGGAAGTGCGTCTCCTAGGGGTAAAACTTTAATGATTTTAAACTAGGAAGTGCGTCTCCTATGAATGAAATCTTAATTTAGGAAATGCGTCTCCTATGCATGAAAATAAACTTAGGAAGTGCATCTCCTATGGGTAAAAATAAACTTAGGAAGTGCGTCTCCTAGGGGTAAAAATAAACTTAGGAAGTGCGTCTCCTATGGGTGAAACTTTAATGATTTTTAACTAGGAAGTTCGTCTCCTATGAATGAAATTTTAATTTAGGAAGTGCGTCTGCTATGCGTGAACCATTTCCTTCTTCCTGAATTATCTTCTTACAGAACTGCTTTCCTTAAAAACTTGTGTTGTCTTCCCTCGAAACTGTTGGGGATAACACTGCTGGGGAATTATTTACTTACCTGTCGGGGGATAATACTACTGGGGGAATCTCCTTTCTTCCCCTTTTTCCAAAACTACTTCCTTCAAAACTTTTCTCTCTCAACATTGATGGGGATAAAATGTTATCAGCTGGGGAAAACGTTGTCGAGGATAACACTGTTGGGGGATTTTGATTCCTTCAAAACTAGTGCTTCACTCCTCTGAAGGCTGCTGGGAATGACACTGTCCTTTTGCTTTTTCCGAGCACAAGTTTCATCCTTTTGTTCTGTCCGTTGGGGAACAACTTCCTTCATTAAAACTTGTTATGCTGGGGGTAACACTGGTTCAAAGACCACTTCCCTTGAGACTGGTACTATCTTTATTCTTCCCCAAATGGGTACCTGACTTCCAGAAAATTTTCTAAATGAAAGGAAAATTTTCTGCCCCAGTTTGATAATCTCTCTTGTGGCATGCATTTTCGTCATCAATGCCATTTCCTTTACCTGTTTCAAATCAAACAAAATTTGTTAGGTTAAAACGTGGTGGTTGGTTGCGATACTCCTCTGGGGATGGCTTTTCCCTTTCTCCTTCCCTGCTCTGCATTCCATTACACTATCAAAACTTGCTTGGGATGATATTATTTGATGGGGATAATATTCCTGCTGGTCTTAGAACGACTTGCCCTGCTTTGCGTCGTTCGGCTATCTTGAAACTTGGGTGATAACTTCCGACCTTATTGTCGATTCCTTATTCACCAACCTCTCAACATTGTTTTCCATCTGACCATGTATCTTTTCCATGATAGCTGATTCCCCTTGAGGATTTTGCAATGTTTTGCTGATAAACCACATTCTTTTTTCTGCTGGGGATATCCCTCTTCTTTTGTGGCATAGCTCGGAAACTGGCATTTCCACGACCTTTTAGTCTCA
This sequence comes from Nicotiana sylvestris, assembly GCF_000393655.2. Taxonomy (NCBI): domain Eukaryota; kingdom Viridiplantae; phylum Streptophyta; class Magnoliopsida; order Solanales; family Solanaceae; genus Nicotiana; species Nicotiana sylvestris. Next base: position 26,113,347 of record NC_091066.1, read on the forward strand.
TATGAATTTCCCAAATCATGCCCACTGCTCTTCACGTTGTTCTTTCTTGATTTGTCCGCGAGCTTTTGGCCTTGAGGTCTATAACCTTTGATTTCGGCGGGGATATCCCTCTTGACACTCGTCCATCCTTTTGTCAATCTCCTTTCACGGGGGATATCTTTCTTGACACTGGCCTCGCGCTTGTTCCTTCCTGACTTAGACCATTTGGATGTTCTAATCGGATCTGGTCTTGCATAATTGGAAAGCTGATGGCAGATTTCGAAGTCATTTCTCACTTGTTCTGACCAAACAGACTCTACTGGGAAATTTTCTATGAAAGGAGAAAGATAAACAAAAAAGGAACTGAATAAAAGACAAAGGAAAAAGATGACTCTTTAACAAGAGAAACTATAAATAAAAACCTATCAAACGCAGATACCGACTCTAATGGTCATGACATGCACATGTGGCCTATCCTCTGCCGTCAATCGTCTTTCAAGATCTTCATTTGGCGATTCCCCATCTGATTCTCAATCTTATTCGACTTGTAGTGCCCGAAGGGTTTTCACTATCAAGTCTCTCTCATTTTGGTTTTTCTCTTAGTTTTCATCGCCTTATGGTGCCCGCGAAGATCTTCACCGATAAGACTCTCTCATTTGTATTACTTTCCAACTGGGGATTGTGGTGTTACCCATAAGACTCTCTTTTTATTACTTTTCTGTTGGGGATTAGAGTTCTTTCTGCTGTGCATCAGAGTGTTATGTTCACCGGTAAGACTCTCATTTGTCTGACTTGACATCTTTTGAAGACTGATCAGAAGGTCTTTCTTTGGACCGTAATGTGGGTTTTTGGATAGGCTAGAAATAAAGGGTATTAAAGGCTCAAAAACAAATCAATTTAGGGGTTCAAAATTACAACCTTCGGAACCATATTTGTTTACAACAAGCAACCTTTGCCCCAGTTTCTTGCTTGGGGATTTTTTTTTTAATTTTTTGTTACACTATGACCGAGCCGTGAGGTGCCTACGTATCCTTGTTGAGGAATCAGGTCAAACGTAGTTCCCAATTTCTCTTTTTTCATTTACCTATTATTTTCTTTTCTTTTCTTTCTTTTTCTCATTTCTCCTTTCTCTTTTGTCGTTTTGTTGTTTTCTTTTCTTTTTTTTTTTCCTTTTTCTTCCACGTTTGGGTTTCTAACCTTCGCTACTGATTCTGAACGAGGGGTATGAAGGAAAATAAATAAGGCTCAAAAGGGGTAACGAAGGATGAAGTGTTTAGGTAGCGGAATAAAATGCCTTTGTCATTCTAGTCTTCAAAACATGCCAAGTGCAAACAACACAATTAAACAAAGATTTGTAGCCTCTTCTGATGGTGCTGGACTTGACAATTATATTCACACATTTGCTTTTTCATTTGTCATCTCTAAAGTACTGTTGGGCAACACTCTCATTCTCGACCCTCATGTCAATTTGGCGAATCCTGCTTTTAACGGTTTTCTTTATGTTTTACTTGCCCCAGTTCCGCATGACTCGAGCTCCGAATAATCTCAAACCGCCCTTATTTCTTTTAAATGTTCCGATCACCTATCAATGGTTTTATGATTAACTTTTAAGATTAGGCCCAAACTGTGTGCGCATGTCATGTCACTAGAATTGGCGCTGAACAAAAATGATAAAAGAACTAAACAAAAAGATGACTGGAAATAATAAAAGACCGGATTTTGCATTAGGCTAACGGTGAAATGGTTTGAATAACAAAACAAACAAAAACAAACCAGTATAAAATCCCAAAACAAACCTGGACAAAACTAAACAAACCGCTATGACAAAAATGGAAAGATAAGAAAGTTTGACACAAGACAATATCCGGATTACAACCCTAAGAATAATCCGGACAACAGAAATGACAACAAAATAAGCCACCAAAAACTTCTCTCTTGTTAACTAAGGAACGGAGCGTCCTCCCACTTTATCAAACCTGGCATCTTAGCCACTGAGCTTCGCATCAATATTGCCAAGACCATTACCAACTTCAATATCATCAACCTCAGTCAACAAGTTCCCAATTAGGATTCGAGTGCTTCTGTCATCAGGCCTCATCCCCACAAAGTGTGCATCATGATGTGCAGGTAAAGGATTCTGCGTGATATTCTGGGTGTCATTGTCTTGGATTACAATCAGGTTTTCCTAGATCTTGTGTTTCCGGCTTACCACAAACCAACCACCTTAACTTTCTTTGCGATTCAAAACAAAACAGGTTAGAATGGATTCAGTCGGTCCTCATTATTAACAACATCTTTTCCCTTTTTTTCTCTTTTTTTTCATTTTTCTTTCTTTTTTTTCGATTTTTTTTCATCATTTTTTTTGTTGTGGTCGAATCTTATGGAGATTGCCTACGTATCATGACCCGCATGAATCAGACCTTGCGTAGTTCGGCCTAATAAAAGATAAATAATAATAAAACATTTTTTTTTGAATTTTCAATTTTCCTAATAAAACAAACTTGATTACAAAAGTTTAAAAACTGACAATACTAACAGACTTTGACAAAAGACAACAAACGGTCTCGAAAATCAAATAACCTGCATACTCTAATCAACAAATTACAAACTCAAAACAAACAGTCAGATTCCTTCCCCTATATACCAATTTTAACCAAATGGTTGTTTTTCAGACGTGGCCCCTTCTCAATTTCACATGAATTTTAAGGCCGGGAAGGATTATTTTACGACCTTTCACAAACTTGTTCGTTCTTTTACGAAAATAGCCCTTCGACAACTGAAAGATACTCTAAGGCTATCTCGCCAAGAACGGTTTAAGACATTCCCGAAGCCGGGCCGGCTTATTTTAACTAAAAACCAAACGGTATTCACTTGACCACTGACTATTTTCTTGTTTTTCAAATAATAAAAGACCTGGTTTTGCAAACACGACCTTTCAGCACTTCGGAGACGAAGATTTTAAGGTTGTGCGGGATAACTGGTCACGACCAAAAAGAATGACCAAAGATGGTCGTTTATGCAAAGTCAGCCTTCCGGCGTCCCTTTCGAGAACATTCGGCTATTTTGACAAAACGGCGTGACCCAACTTATTTATGACTCTCTTCTTGTTTTTTTTAAAATTAGAATAAAAGACCCGGTATTGCAAACACGACCTTTCAGCGCCTCGGGGACGAAGATTTTTAAGGCTGTGTGGGTCAATTGGACCAAATCTAAAAAATGACCCAAAGGTGGCTGTTTATGCAAAGTCAGCCTTCCGGCGTCCCTTTCAGGAACATTCGGCTATGTTTTGACAAAACAGCGTCACCCGACTTCTTTATGATGAAATTAAAATTTGACATATTTTTTGGCTATTTTAGCAAAAAGGGAGGTTGGACATCACCCGACTTATTTATGACAAAATTAAAATATTGACATATTTTTTTTGGCTATTTTAGCAAAGGGGAGGTTGGACCCGATGAGGGTTGCCTACGTATCTCACATCTGGAGTGAATCAAACCCGCGTAGTTCGGGAATAAAACAAACTATATTATTTTTTTGTTTTTATTTTTTTTATTTTTTTTTATTTTTTTTTTAAAAAAACAAGACTCTTTTTCATTTTTATTTTTGGCATTTCATAAGCAAATAACAAAACCACTTTCAAAGCACGACTCTTTTCATTTTCTTTTTGGGCAAAATAAAACAAGACTTTATTCATTTTTCATGGCAAGACAAACTATTTTCCTTTTCTATTTTTTGAAAACAAGACAGAATAACGGCTCTTTTTTCTATTTTTCCTTTGCTTTTAGTAAAACAAACTAATAAAATATTTTTTCCATTTTCTCAAAATTACGGCAGAGTTTCGATAGTATTTGGGCATTATTATTTTTTTCAAAAATAAACAATTAACTCCCTAACCGCTATTTCTTTTTTTTTCTTTTCCTCAATTTCACAATATTCCTGATATTCAAAAGCCGGTCAACACACAAGTCCGAATCAAATAAATGCACAAGTAGAAGTAAGTAAGATGTATCAAGATGGTCATTTTCATTTTTGGTACACCTGTCCTAGATAAATCCAACCCCTGTGTTGAGCCTCCAAAGTCAAATGCACGTGATGCAAACAAACGTTCCTACTAGGGATCCGGCATGAAGCTGAGTTATTCTAGGTTCATAACCTGGGTATTTGTTCTAGACTGTGTACCCGAGCGGACAACTCGAGTCGAGGAGGGGCTACGTACCGGGGACCCGCGGGATCGTCCGGCTTTGTAACTTGTCCGGCCTCTTTCGTATTTCAGGTATTGACACTAACAGAATAGGGAGTCTCGACCAGCGAGCTTCTCCCCCGAGGTAAGAAGAGAAGGGTTTCGGCACAGTTTATATACAGTTCAGATAATATCAAAGCGATAAAAGCATCATTTAGCACATTGAGCCCAACCATGTAACAAAATCAGATAGAACCAAATATAACAATTTATCTAAGCTCGAATTTCTAACCCTGAACCAGTGGTTCTGGGTTTTCATCCCCAGCAGAGTCGCCAGAGCTGTCACACCTCCTTTTTCCGCCCCAGCGAGGGGTGAAAGAGTTTTTTCCAATTAAAGGACTGTCACACCTCCTTTTTCCGCACCCGAGGGGGCGTAGGGGAGTTTTTTCCAATTAAAGGACAATCGAGACGGGATTGGTTTAATTATTTCAGAGTCGCCACTTGGGAGATTTAGGGTGTCCCAAGTCACCAAATTTAATCCCGAATCGAGGAAAAGAATGACTCTATATTACAGTCTGCGTACCAGAAATCCGGATAAGGAATTCTGTTAACCCGGGAGAAGGTGTTAGGCATTCCCGAGTTCCGTGGTTCTAGCACGGTCGCTCAACTGTTATATTCGGCTTATTTATCTGATTTTAAATACAATTATGAACCATGTGCAAATTTTATCTTTTACCGCTTTATTATCATTATTTTTTTAGGAATGTGAACATCGCTTAAAACATATCTTTGGACTGTGTCACATGAAATGCACCCACAATCCGAAACATATTTTATTTGATGTTTTAGGATTTGGATTTGGGTCGCATGAAATGCGCACCCGAGTTTAAGAAAGTAAATTATTAAACACGCGCCTAAAGAGGCTAACGCGTTATTATCTTTAGGGAAGACAGTGAAATTCACTAAACGGTCCATCCCAAATTCTAAGTATTTATTATGACTAATTATTGAGGGCCCCGCAATTTGCATTTTTATTTGGCGAGGCTCGTCTCATTCATTATTAAAAAGGGAATTTGCAACGTCATGGAAATGCATCTTATACCACGTCACAGTCAATGTACCCGTGATTAGAGACACATTTCGATTTCGTTGAGATTTGGATTTGGGTCACATAAATGTGCACCCGAGTTTAGGGAGATAACATTATTAAAGGCGCACCTAAAGCAACTAGCGCATTATTATATTGGGTAGGGACGTGAATTTTGCTAAACGGCCCGTCGCAGAATCTAAGTGTTTAATACATATATTTTGTGAGGGCTCCGCAATCTGTACATTTTTATTTTTGGCGAAGCTAGTCTCGTTTTTATTTTAAAGGGTAAACCTACAACGACTATATTTTCTATTAAGTTCGTTTTTTTAAAAAAAAAATCCTAATTTATTAATCGAACAATGGAAGCTAGTAGGATACACGGCTAATGAAGAGTATCTCAAGCTTTGACGAATTACAATTAAACATGAACCTACATTTAGAACTAAACCATATGATGAACAACTGAATAATGACTAATAAAATTATAACAGAGCTTATTAAATCAATCCGACTACCCATTCGGCAAGCTAGTCACGAACATGAAAACTTTTGTACAACTTTCGTCTAGCATGCCCATTCGAGATAGCAATAACATAAGCACAAAACTAAAACTCGACGGATTTAAGCAAAATCTTCAACATAACATGTATTCAAGCTCGGACACGATAGTAACCGATAGCAACTCAAACAAAGATTAGAAAACGAACCTCTAATGATAAACACTGCTGGGGATTTACAACTCATTCATCAAACCGAAATGGAGCCATAGTCGGCGAAATGACGCAACGAGACCAACGAACTGGAACCTCACCTCGGCACTCGAACGGACTTCAAACGGGAAACCATGGAAACAGTCTCACAGCTCAAACGGAATAGCTCGCGCTAAAACTCGAACTCGAACGGACTGAGCATGAAACATGGCTGCCCCTGGTTTTCCCAGGTGATCCTTTGAACGCGAGGGGGGGAGAGTGCGACTGGTTTGGACGTTCGAGCTGGGCAGCGGCAGTGGGTTGTTGTCGACGGGGGGGGGGGGCGGGGGGGTGCGACGACGGGGAGCAGCTGTGGTTGTGGGGAAGCTGGACGGGATGGAGGGAGTTGGTGTTTATACAGTGACGACGCTGCTGCTACTCGTCGGGCTGGGTAGTGATGATGGTCGAGCTGGGAGGAGGAGGGTGGTTATGGCGTGGAGGTGACGGGGTGGTTTGATGGTGGTGTTTTGGACTGATGGTTTTCGGCGTTGGTGAAGGGACGGAGGGAACTGGTTGCGACGGAGTTTGGGAGGAGACGGGGTGGTCGTTGATGGTGGTTCCGGCGTTGATGGAGGTGGTCTTTGGGTGTAGGGTTTTGTTAGGTTTTCTCGGTGAGGAAGAAGGTGGGGGAGTTGGGCTGGTTGCGACGAGGGGGGGTGGTGTTTTGGTTTGGACGCTGGGGGAAGTAGGGTTTTGTCGTGGGGGAGTCGGGTTTTTTCCTCCCTTCAGTAGGTTTTTCTTCTTCTTCTTTATGAAGAAGAAGATCTACAGTACATGTTTTTTTTTTTTTTAAAAAAAAAAATCCCAGTCCCCTGCTTTGGCCCTTTGTCCGTGTATTTGATACACAATGCCCAGAAAAATGAGCCCCACGCGTGGTGGGGTTCAAGGTTTGTGTCCCCCACGCGTGGTGGGGTTCCCCATGTGTCCTAGACACGGTTTATTATGGGTTAGGTCCGAAATTAGGCCTAAAACCGGGTAGTTTGAACCCGAATATTATTCTTTTACCCGGACCCGAGAAATAGGAACACGTTGCTTAACTAGTCCTATGTAAGCAAAATAACTACCAAAAATAAGACTAGTATTTAAACAAAACTATATCTTTTTTTAAATATTTTTCAAGATTTAAAATAGCTACAAAATATTAATAAAACTATTTTTTTTGTAATTTTCGTTTTTATATAAAGATAAAATATAAAGTAATATTTTTGCATTTTTTCCAAATTAAAATGACTACAAAACCTTAATAGAATTATATTTTTTGTAATTTTCGAAATTATATAAAGTACAAAAATAAAGTGCAATTTTTGTATTTTTCAAGTTTATGAGAGATACATAAACTAAAATTTATATATATATTTTTTGAAATTTTCTTTTTGCAACGAAATAAAGTAAAAATAGTTAAAATAGCTATACTAGACCCAATTTCACATATTCATGCTAAAAATGTGAAAATTCTCGGGGAGGGTCAAAAATCACGTGCTTACAGCTGCCCCTCTTTGACTGGAAACACGAAGAGTTTTCCGACAAAGAACGACTAGACGTGTTTTTGACCCGACCATTACTTGGACGGACTACACTTAAGGAAAGGGAGGGAATGTGACCGAGCCCTGGTATCTGAGCTGCCTACATATCCTTGGTTATACAGGAATCAGGCCACGTGTAGTTCGGGATGAGAGAGATAGTGAAGTGTACCGAGGTGAAGAGCCGATCGAGGTGCCGTTCCGTTTGAGGTTCCGGTCCGCGGTCCTGTCATTACAACAAAAATGAAAACTGAAAAAGACTAACTAAGCCTATCAGCTACTAGTTACAAGGATTCCTATCTCTAAGTCTTCTGAAACTTGATCTTGAGTCTTGAATGGTGCTTCATACAGACTTTGGATTTGAACCTTGACTTGCTAGTTGTAGGTGTTAGTTCTTGAGCAGACCACATCTGTTCTCCACTTCCGTAATTTGGGTTCTTTCCTTTTCCTCTTTTTTTCTCTTTTTTTCTTCTTGTTTTTGTTTTTTGGTGACCAGCTTCTGTTGATCATCCCAGACTGTTGACTTGCATTCTTGGGGCGAGCTTCTTGTTGCTTCTATCTTGGATTGAGTGCTGGGGATTTTTGTTGTAACCTTCTGCTTTCCAGTGGGTCACTGCTTGATCTTGAAAAATGTTTCCCCGTTCTACAGGCGGACTCCTGACTTCTTCTATCTTCGACACGCAACAACCTCCGTTCTACAGGCGGGTCCCTGACAATCAAAACAAACAAGACAAACAAAATTTCCTAACCCAGTTTGTACTGGGAAGATTTGTGAGTCGTTAGCAAAATTGTAACTCACTTACACCACTGATGCAATGATGAGAGTAAACTAAAGGCTAGGATGTGCATCTCCTATGAGTAAAACCAAAACTCTTGCTAGCAAATGTGTCTGCTAAAATAAAAACCTCAATGACTCAAACTAGAAAGTGTGTCTTCTATGGTTGAATCGGAATGAGCTAAACTAGGAAGTGCGTCTCCTAAGGGTGAAAACTTCAGTGACTAGAACTAGGAAGTGCGTCTCCTATGAATAAAATCTCGATTAGGAAGTGCGTCTCCTACGGGTAAACTTCAAAAAACTGGACTAGGAATTGTGTCTCCTATGGTCGAACTTAAAATGAATCAAACTAGGAAGTGCATCTCCTAGGGGTGAAATCTCAATTCCGGAAGTGCGTCTCCTGAAATAAAATATAATCTAAAAAGCCAAACTCGGGAGTGCGTCCCCTAAAGCAAAAGTATAACCTGAGTGAACCAGACTAGGAAGTGTGTCTCCTAAAATAAAATAGTCTTAGGAAGTGTGTCTCCTATGGGTGAAACCTTAATGATTTTGAACTAGGAAGTGCGTCTCCTATGAATGAAAATATTTTAGGAAGTGCGTCTCCTATGGGGTAAAAGTAAACTTAGGAAGTGCGTCTCCTGTGGGTACAATAAACTTAGGAAGTGCGTCTCCTATGGGTACAATGAACTTAGGAAAGTGCGTCTCCTATTGGGAAAAACTGTTCTTAGGAAGTGCGTCTCCTACTGGGTAAAACTTGCTTAGGATGTGCGTCTCCTTAGGAAGTGCGTCTCCTATCGGTGAAACTGAACTTAGGAAGTGCGTCTCCTATGGTAAAACTGAACTTAGGAAGTGCGTCTCCTATCGGTGAAACTTATCTTAGGAAGTGCGTCTCCTACTGGTAAAACTTGCTTAGGAAGTGCGTCTCCTATTGGTGAAACTTGCTTAGGAAGTGCGTCTCCTATTGGGAAAAACTGTTCTTAGGAAGTGCGTCTCCTACTGGGTAAAACTTTGCTTAGGATGTGCGTCTCCTTAGGAAGTGCGTCTCCTATCGGTGAAACTGAACTTAGGAAGTGCGTCTCCTATGGTAAAACTGAACTTAGGAAGTGCGTCTCCTATCGGTGAAACTTATCTTAGGAAGTGCGTCTCCTACTGGTAAAACTTGCTTAGGAAGTGCGTCTCCTATTGGTGAAACTTGCTTAGGAAGTGCGTCTCCTATTGGGAAAAACTGTTCTTAGGAAGTGCGTCTCCTACTGGGTAAAACTTGCTTTAGGATGTGCGTCTCCTTAGGAAGTGCGTCTCCTATCGGTGAAACTGAACTTAGGAAGTGCGTCTCCTATGGTAAAACTGAACTTAGGAAGTGCGTCTCCTATCGGTGAAACTTATCTTAGGAAGTGCGTCTCCTACTGGTAAAACTTGCTTAGGAAGTGCGTCTCCTATTGGTGAAACTTGCTTAGGAAGTGCGTCTCCTATTGGGAAAAACTGTTCTTAGGAAGTGCGTCTCCTACTGGGTAAAACTTGCTTAGGATGTGCGTCTCCTTAGGAAGTGCGTCTCCTATCGGTGAAACTTAACTTAGGAAGTGCGTCTCCTATTGGTAGAACTGAACTTAGGAAGTGCGTCTCCTATGGTAAAACTGAACTTAGGAAGTGCGTCTCCTATGATAAACTGAACTTAGGAAGTGCGTCTCCTATGGTAAAACTGAATTTTAGGAAGTGCGTCTCCTATTGGTACAACTATTCTTAGGAAGTGCGTCTCCTATTGGTAGAACTGAACTTAGGAAGTGCGTCTCCTATGGTAAAACTGAACTTAGGAAGTGCGTCTCCTATTGGGTACAATAAACTTAGGAAGTGCGTCTCCTATTGGTAGAACTGAACTTAGGAAGTGCGTCTCCTATGGTAAAACTGAACTTAGGAAGTGCGTCTCCTATGGTAAAACTGAACTTTAGGAAGTGCGTCTCCTATGGTAAAACTGAACTTAGGAAGTGCGTCTCCTATTGGGTACAAAATGGACTTGTATGCCTCTGTTATCTGGGCGGGCTCCCAACTTCAATACTTGAAACGTAAAGACTGAATGTATGCCTCTGTTATCTGGGCGGGCTCCCAATTTCAACACTTAAAATAAAAGACTGAATGTATTCCTCTGTTATTATGGGCGGGCTCCCAATTTCAACACTTAAAAGTAAAGACTGAATGTATTCCTCTGTTATTATGGGCGGGCTCCCAATTTCAACACTTAAAAGTAAACACTGAATGTATTCCTCTCGTTATTCAGGTGGGTGCCTGTCCAAACTAAAACATAAAAGTATTCCTCTCGTTATTCAGGTGGGCGCCTGGTGGTAAAGATATGAAACATGATATGCCCGCATTACACTGGTGGGTGACCTAGAACAGAAATGAAAAGACAGAAATGTATTCCCGCATTATACTGGTGGGTGACCTAGAACAGAAATGAAAAGACAAAAATGTATTCCTCTCGTTATTCAGGTGAGCGCCTGTCTTCAACAATAACTTTGAAAATAAGATCTTATTTGAGGGCGGATGATCCCAACATATCCTATTTGAGGGCAGATGAACCCGACATATCCTATTTGAGGGCGGATGAACCCGGCATATCCTATTTGAGGGCGGACGAACCCGACAGATCCTATTTGAGGGCGGATGAACCCAAACATATCCTATTTGAGGGCGGATGAACCCGACATATCCTATTTGAGGGCGGATGAACCCAACATATCCTATTTGAGGGCGGATTAACCCAACATATCCTATTTGAGGGCGGATGAACCCAACATATCCTGTTTGAGGGCGGATTGCCCAACATATCCTGTTTGAGGGCGGATGAACCCGACAGATCCTATTTGAGGGCGGATGAACCCAACATATCCTATTTGAGGGCGGATGAACCCAACAGATCCTATTTGAGGGCGGATAAACCCGACATATCCTATTTGAGGGCGGATGAACCCAAACATATCCTATTTGAGGGCGGATGAACCCAACATATCCTATTTGAGGGCGGACGAACCCAACATATCCTATTTGAGGGCGGATGAACCCAACATATCCTATTTGAGGGCGGATGAACCCAACATATCCTATTTGAGGGCGGATGAACCCGACAGATCCTATCCTATTTGAGGGCGGATGAACCCGACAGATCCTATTTGAGGGCGGATGAACCCAAACATATCCTATTTGAGGGCGGACGAACCAAACATATCCTATTTGAGGGCGGACGAACCCGACATATCCTATTTGAGGGCGGACGAACCCGACATATCCTATTTGAGGGCGGATGAACCCGACATATCCTATTTGAGGGCGGATGAACCCAACATATCCTATTTGAGGGCGGATGAACCCGACAGATCCTATTTGAGGGCGGATGAACCCGACAGATCCTATTTGAGGGCGGATGAACCCGACAGATCCTATTTGAGGGCGGATGAACCCGACAGATCCTATTTGAGGGCGGATGAACCCGACAGATCCTATTTGAGGGCGGATGAACCCGACATATCCTATTTGAGGGCGGATGAACCCGACAGATCCTATTTGAGGGCGGATGAACCCGACAGATCCTATTTGAGGGCGGACGAACCCGACATATCCTATTTGAGGGCGGATGAACCCGACATATCCTATTTGAGGGCGGATGAACCCGACATATCCTATTTGAGGGCGGATGAACCCGACATATCCTATTTGAGGGCGGATGAACCCGACATATCCTATTTGAGGGCGGATGAACCCGACAGATCCTATTTGAGGGCGGATGAACCCGACATATCCTATTTGAGGGCGGATGAACCCGACAGATCCTATTTGAGGGCGGATGAACCCGACATATCCTATTTGAGGGCGGATGAACCCGACAGATCCTATTTGAGGGCGGATGAACCCGACATATCCTATTTGAGGGCGGATGAACCCAACAGATCCTATTTGAGGGTGGATGAACCCAAACTATCTTTAAGACTTGAAAATGTCTTACCTCGAATACTTGCTGGGGATTGGGATGAATTTTCCTTTTCTACAGTCCCCATTTTTTATTATTATTCTTTTTTTTATTCCTTTTTTGTTTTGTTTTTGCATAGCTTCTTCCTTCAAAGACTACCTCCCTTGATTTACTTACCTGTTGGGGGGTAAAATGTTATCAGCTGGGGGTACCTGACTTCCAGAAAATTTTCTAAATGGAAGGAAAATTTTCTGCCCCAGTTTGATAATATCCCTTGTGGCACGCAGTTCTGGCATCAATGCCATTTCCTTTACCTGTTTCAAATCGATTTCGCCAAGTCATGCTCACTGCTCTCCTTGCTCTGTTCATGGGCCTTGGCCTTTGAGGTTTATAACCTTGGGTTTGGCAAGGATATCTCTCTTGACGCTCGTCAATCCTTTTGTCAATTCCCTTTGCTGGGGATATCTTTTTGACACTGGCCTCGCGCTTGTTCCTCGCTGACTATACCATTTGGATATACTAGGCAGATCTTATCTTGGAAAGCTGATGGCATATTTTGAAGTCATTTCATACTTGTTCTGACCGGACAGACTCTATTGGGGAATTTTTCTATGAAAGGAGAAAGATAAAAGAAACAAAATAAAAGACAAAGGAAACGAATGACTCTTTTACAAAAGAAACTATAAATAAAAATCTATCAAACGCAGATACCGACTCTAATGGCCATGACATGCGTATGTGGCCTATCCTCTGCCGTCAATCATCTTTTAAGATCTTCAATTGGCGATTCCCCCTCTGATTCTCAATCTTATTCGACTTGTAGTGCCCGAAGGGTTTTCACTATCAAGTCTCTCTCATTTTTGGGTTCTTCTCTCAGCTTTCATCGCCTTATGGGGCCTGTGAAGGTTTTCACCAATAAAACTCTCTCATTTGTATCACTTTCCAGCTGGGGGTTTGGAGTGTCATCGGTATGACTCTTTCCGCTGGGGATTAGAGTCCTTTCTGCTGTGGAACAGAATGTTATGTTCGCCGGTAAGACTCTTCATTTGTCTGACTTGGCATTTTTTGAAAACTGATCGGAAGGTCTTTCTTTGGACCGTAATGTGGGTTTTTGGATAGGGCTAGAAAAAAAGGGTATTAAAGGCTCAAAAAAAATGCATTAGTTTTGGGTTACTAGTTACAACCTTCGGAATTAGATTTATTTACAACGACCGCAACCTCTACCCCAGTTTCTTGCTTGGGGACATCTTAATTGTTTTTTTTCATTTTTCAAAACTATGACCGAGCCGTGAAGCGCCTACGTATCCTCTTTGAGGAATCAGGTCAAACGTAGTTCCCAATTCCTCTGTTTCATTTGACTTTTTTTTTCTTTGTTATCATTTTCCTTTCTTTTCTTTTTCTCTTTTTTTTCTTCTTTTTCGTTGCTACTGATTCCGAATGAGGGGTATGAAAGAAAATAAATAAGGCTCAAAAGGGGTTAACGAAGGATAAAGTGTTTGGCTAGCAAAACAAAATGTCTTCGTCATTCCAGTCTCCAAAATATGCCAAGTGCAAACAACACAATCAAACAATAGATTTATAGTCTCTTCCGATGGTGCTGGACTTGACAATTATATTCAACATATGTTTGTTCATTTGTCACTTCTAAAGCACCGTTGGGCGACACTCTCATTCTCATTATTATGAACGACCCTCATGCCAATTTAGGCGAATCTTTCTTTAACGGTTTTCTTTGTGTTTAACTTGCCCCAGTTCCACATGACTCGGGCTCTGAATAATCTCAACCGTCCTTATTTCCTTTAAATGGTCTGAATCTCCTTTCCAGGGTTTTATGATTAACTTTTAAGATTAGGCCCAAACTGGGTGCGCATGTCATGTCCCTAGAATCGGTGCTGAATAAAAATGACATAATGACTAAACCGAAAGATGACTGGGAATAATCAAAGACTGAATTTTTGCATTGGACTGAACAAATGGTTTTAAAAACAAAGCAAACCGGAATAAAATCCTAAACAACTTGGACAAAACTTAAACAAACCGCTATGACAAAACGGAAAGATATTGACACAAAACAAATCCGAATTACAATCCTAATAATCCGAACAATGGAAATGACAACAAAATAGACCATCAAAGATCCTCTCCGGTTGACCCAAAATGGAGTGTCTTTCCAACTATCCAAGCACGACATCTCCGGCTGACCCAAAATGGAGTATCTTCCAACTGCAAAGCATGACATTTTAGCCATTGAGCTCTATATCAACATTGCCAAGACCATCCCCAACTTCAGTATTATCAACATCAATCAACAAGTTCTCAAGATGATTCGCCTGCTCCCTGTCACTGTCGTCGATCACAATTGCCCCTTCCTGAATCATTCTTTCGATTTCCTTTTTCAAAGAACGACAGTCTTCAATGCTATGTCCTTGGACATTAGAGTGGTACATGCATCGTACAGCAGGATTGAACCCTTTTGCATATGGGTCTGGAGTATAGCCAAGGAGCGGCTCAATCAGTCTTGAAAGCTTTAGCTTTTCAAACAAACTTGCGTAGGACTCCCCAATTGGCGTGAAATTGTTTCCTTGCCTTTGTTTTCCCCCATACCCCTGTTTTCTAGGGTCGTTGGGTGCTTGGAAACGTTGTGAAGGCAAGAATGCATTACGTGGTGCTGGATCTCGCCAGCGGGGGTGACCTGATGGTTGACCCTGCGACCGGACCTTGTTCGGAGGATAATATTGAGGCGGATTATATGGAGCTCGGGGGCAGGCTTGGGCATGATGGTCTGAAAAGAGTGGCTCTGATGGTGGATAGTAGGGTTGTGGAAGGTTGTATGGAGTGTGGGGCCTGGGCTGGTAGTGAGGGGAAGGACCTCTGAATTTGGACCCAGTACCTGCTTCGACTGATGCGACCTCGAGCACACCTCCCGCGCCGCTCTGAATAGCTTGGGTCGTTGCCTTGAGCGCTGAGTAATTTAGGATTTTGTCAGACCTTAGGCCCTCCTCTATCATGACCCCTATCTTTACCACTTCATTGAAGGATTTCCCAACCGTTGTCACCAAGTGACCAAAGTAAGTTGGATCAAGTGTTTGCAAGAAGTAGTCCACCATTTCTCCCTCTTTCATGGGAGGATCAACTCTGGCCGCTTGTTCTCTCCAGCGGAAACCAAACTCACGAAAACTTTCCCCAGGCTTCTTTCCAGTCCTCAGCAATGTGAGACGGTCAGGGACTATCTCGAGATTGTACTGGAAATGACCTGCGAAAGCCTGCGCCAGATCATCCCAAGTATACCACCTACTGGAATCCTGCCTGGTATACCATTCTAGTGCAGATCCGCTCAGACTCTGGCCGAAATAAGCTATTAGCAGCTCATCCTTGCCGCCTGCCCCTCTCATTTTGCTACAGAATCCCCGCAAATGTGCCATGGGATCACCGTGCCCTTCATATAAATCAAACTTAGGCATCTTGAACCCAGCCGGGAGTTGGACGTCTGGGAAAGGGCATAGATCTTTGTATGCTACGCTGACCTGGTTGCCCAAACCGTGCAGGTTCCTGAAGGACTGCTCCAGGCTTTTGAACTTTCTCAACACCTCATCCTGTTCAGGGGCTTTAACCGGCTTTTCGATCTCTGCCGGTACCTCCAAGTGTGGATTGTAAGCATGTGGTTCGGGGGCATGGAATGTAGGCTCAAGGGGATAGTATTGCGTATCGTGAGCCTGAAACAATGGCTCACTGGTCGTTCTGTGCAAGATGGCTGATGTGGGTCCCACAAAAGTGGGAACATTTGGTGTTGGGAGAGGTTGATGGGATGGTGGAGCTTGGGAATCATGGGGGCTTCTCTCCTGAAGACAACGGTGATTTGGGAGGCTTGTTAAAGGGTCGTAGTGGGGGTATTCGGGCACGTGCCCTAGTGGCTCAGGGCTCTTTTGTGCTTTGGCTAGAGCAAGCTGCATTGCATTCATCTCTAGTCCCATCCTTTCTATCTTTTCCATCGCTTCCTTTAACAACTGGCTCATCGGCCTTTCTTCCTCGGTACTATTCTCTGAAGTAGTCATGCTTGTTGTTATCGGTCCTTTGGATCTAGTTTGGTAAGGGTGTGTTGCCAGAATTCTTTAACAACTAACTGTTTGAGATTCGGAAAACAACAAACTTGTTAGCGTTTAGAGTTTAACAGATTTGATAACAACACATTGAGGATGCAATGCCCCTAGGCAGTTAACCGTTTCTAACAATGCTTTGCTTCAAACAACATGCGTCATCCCTGCTTCAAACAACATGCGTCATCCCGGCTTGCTTATTTGCCCCTTTGAAGTACTTTGGGAACCCCTGTATTTTATTATATTTTGTATTTTCTTTTCTTTTTTTTTTCTTTTTTCAAAAAATTTTTCTTATTTTTTTTTATTTTTTTTGTTGTGGTCGAATCTTATGGAGATTGCCTCCGTATCATGCCCCCGCATGAATCAGACCTTGCGTAGTTCGGCCCAATAAAAGATAAACAACAGTAAACATTTTTCCATTTTCATATTAGAACAAACTGAGTTTCAAAGGTTTGAAGATGACCTGCAAACTTGAAACTCAAGCAACCCACATTATTCTAATCAAGAGATTTATAAACTCAAAAACAAAAGGCTAGCTCCCTTTCTCTGTTCGACAAATGCAACCAAACAGTTATTTTGCAAATGTGGCCCCTTCCAATTTTCACATGAATTTTGAGGCCGGGGAGGATTATTTTGACACTTTACAAACTTGTCCATTCTTTTACGAAAATAACCTTTCGACAACTGAAAGATACTCTAAGGCTATTTCGGCAAGAACGGTTTAAGACGCGGCCGAAGCTGGCTCGGCTTATTATGACAAAATTCAAACGGTATTCACCTGACCGCCCAAACGGCATTCACCTGACCGTTTACTCTTTGTTTTTTTTTCAAATTACGATAAAAACCTTGTGTTGCAAACACGGCCTTTCGACGTCTCGGGGACGAAGCTTTTTAAGGCTGTGTGGGTCAACTGGACCAAACTCCTAGACATGACCCAAAAGGTGGCTGTTTACGCAAAGTCAGCCTTCCGGCGTCCCTTTCGGGAACATTCGGCTATGTCTTGATAAAACAGCGTCACTCGACTTCTTTATGACAAAAACTAAAATTTGACATGTATTTTTTATTATTATTATTATTATTTGTTTTTTGGCTTTTTTAGCAAAAGGTGGGGTTGGACCCGATGAGGGTTGCCTACGTATCTCACATCCGGTGAGAATCAAACCCGCGTAGTTCGGGCAAATAAACTATTTTTGAGAAGACCCTTTTCCATTTTCTATTTTTATTATTATTCTTTTTTTTCACAACAATCAAATAGACTATTATTTTTCACTCATAACAAACAAACAAATTAACGAAAAACATAAAACATTCCTTCTTTTTGAGAAGGTGGGATTGGACCCGATGAGGGTTGCCTACGTATCTCACATCCGGTGAGAATCAAACCCGCGTAGTTCGGGCAATCAGGGATAAGTAGATGAACTAACTCCTTTTTTTTTTGTGAATTTGTGAAAGAACTACTTTAAAAGAAAAAAGGAAGCATTTTTTGATTGATTTTCTTTTTACAAGAAACACTTCTAAGATATATTTTTGAATTTTCATTTGCTCTTTTTTTCTTTATTCTAAAGAAGAAGAAGAAAATATTTTTCGGAATTTTGCTTTTAATAAAAGAAATGCTTCTCAAAATTTATTTTTTTTTGAATTTTGAATTTTCTTTTCAATTATGAAAAAAAGAATCAAAATATTTTCGGATTTGTTTTTTTTTGTTTTATATTATATTATTTTTAAAAAACAATTAGAAAGACTTTCTAAAGAAGTCAATAATGGAAAAAAATATTTTTGGATTATTTTAATTTTGTCATTTACATAAACAAATAAATAAAACACATTTTAAAAACAAGACTCTTTTTTCATTTTTATGGCAAGACAAACTATTTTCTTTTCTATTAATGTTTTTTTTTAAAAAAAAAAGAAAAAAATTAAGACAAAACAATGATTATTTTTTCTACTTTTCCTTTGCTTTAATAAAACAAACTAATAAGACATATATTTTTTTTTTATTTTATATCCTCAAAATTTCAGCAGAGTTTTGACACTACTTGGACATTTGTTTTTTTTCTAACAATAAGTAGTAATATCTCTACACTGTTATTCTCCTCTTTTCCACTATTTTCTAATTTGTGGATGATGATGAAATCATACACAATCTTTTTTCGAATTTTCAATGTTTTTTTTTTATTTTTTATATCTATACATATATATTTTATTTTTTATATTTTTTATATTTTCAAAAATGTGGCATGGGGGACATAGGGAATTTCAAGACTTCTTGGATTCCGCAAATGTTCCCCTTGTGCTTTTCCCAAAAATGAAGCGTGGGGGACATAGGGAATTCCAAGACTTCTTGGATTCCACAAATGTTCCCTAGGTGCTTTTCCCAAAAATGAAGCGTGGGGGACATAGGGAATTCCAAGGCTCCTTGGATTCCACAAATGTTCCCCATGCTTTGATTAAAATAACACCATGCTGGAAATGACCAAATGACCCATTCGCCCTTGACTAAATACAACATGTAGCACATAGGATGCCAAAAGCTGGTCTATTATTTTCAGGTTGCTTGTCCTAGACGGACCCAACCCTTGTGTTGAGTCCCCTAAGTCAAATGCACATGATGCAAATAAACGTTCCTACTAGGGATCCGGCATGTGGTTTTGTTATACTAGGTTCAGAACCTGGGTGTTTGTTCTAGACCTGGCTTACCCGAGCGGACAGCTCGAGCCGAGGGGGGGCAGCGTACCGGGAATACAGAAGCTTCACCGGCTTAGCAACTTGTCCGAACCTCGTTCTAAATTGGGATTTGACACTATACAGAAAAGAAGTCGTACGAAGTACACCCTTCTTCATGATTTAGAAGACTCAGAAAGGATATGGGTTTCGGCACAGTTTATATACAGTTCAAATAATATCAAAGCGGTAAAAGCAGCATTTAACACATTAGGCTCAAACATGTAAAAATCAGATAATAGATAAAGCCAAATAATAACAATTATTTTAAGCTCGAATTCTTAACCCTGAACCAGTGGTTCTGGGTGATTATCCCCAGCAGAGTCGCCAGAGCTGTCACACCTCCTTTTTCCGCACCCGAGGAGGCGCAGGGGAGTTTTTTCCAATTAAAGGACAATCGAAACGGGATTGGTTTAATTATTTCAGAGTCGCCACTTGGGAGATTTAGGGTGTCCCAAGTCACCAATTTTAATCCCGAATCGAGGAAAAGAATGACTCTATATTACAGTCTGCGTACCAGAAATCCGGATAAGGAATTCTGTTAACCCGGGAGAAGGTGTTAGGCATTCCCGAGTTCCGTGGTTCTAGCACGGTCGCTCAACTGTTATATTCGGCTTATTTATCTGATTTTAAATACAATTATGAACCATGTGCAAATTTTATCTTTTACCGCTTTATTATCATTATTTTTTTAGGAATGTGAACATCGCTTAAAACATATCTTTGGACTGTGTCACATGAAATGCACCCACAATCCGAAACATATTTTATTTGATGTTTTAGGATTTGGATTTGGGTCGCATGAAATGCGCACCCGAGTTTAAGAAAGTAAATTATTAAACACGCGCCTAAAGAGGCTAACGCGTTATTATCTTTAGGGAAGACAGTGAAATTCACTAAACGGTCCATCCCAAATTCTAAGTATTTATTATGACTAATTATTGAGGGCCCCGCAATTTGCATTTTTATTTGGCGAGGCTCGTCTCATTCATTATTAAAAAGGGAATTTGCAACGTCATGGAAATGCATCTTATACCACGTCACAGTCAATGTACCCGTGATTAGAGACACATTTCGATTTCGTTGAGATTTGGATTTGGGTCACATAAATGTGCACCCGAGTTTAGGGAGATAACATTATTAAAGGCGCACCTAAAGCAACTAGCGCATTATTATATTGGGTAGGGCCGTGAATTTTGCTAAACGGCCCGTCCCGGAATCTAAGTGTTTAATACATATATTTTGTGAGGGCTCCGCAATCTGTACATTTTTATTTTTGGCGAAGCTAGTCTCGTTTTTATTTTAAAGGGTAAACCTACAACGACTATATTTTCTATTAAGTTCGTTTTTAAAAAAAAGAAATCCTAATTTATTAATCGAACAATGGAAGCTAGTAGGATACACGGCTAATGAAGAGTATCTCAAGCTTTGACGAATTACAATTAAACATGAACCTACATTTAGAACTAAACCATATGATGAACAACTGAATAATGACTAATAAAATTATAACAGAGCTTATTAAATCAATCCGACTACCCATTCGGCAAGCTAGTCACGAACATGAAAACTTTTGTACAACTTTCGTCTAGCATGCCCGTTCGAGATAGCAATAACATAAGCACAAAACTAAAACTCGACGGATTTAAGCAAAATCTTCAACATAACATGTATTCAAGCTCGGACACGATAGTAACCGATAGCAACTCAAACAAAGATTAGAAAATGAACCTCTAATGATAAACACTGCTGGGGATTTACAACTTATTCATCAAACCGAAATGGAGCCATAGTCGGCGAAATGACGCAACGAGACCAACGAACTGGAACCTCACCTCGGCACTCGAACGGACTTCAAACGGGAAACCATGGAAACAGTCTCACAGCTCAAACGGAATAGCTCGCGCTAAAACTCGAACTCGAACGGACTGAGCATGAAACATGGCTGCCCCTGGTTTTCTCAGGTGATCCTTTGAACGCGAGGGGGGGAGGGTGTGATTGGTTTGGACGTTCGAGCTGGGCAACGGCAGTGGATTGTTGTCGACGGAGGGGGGGGTGCGACGACGGGGAGCAGTTGTGGTTGTGGGGAAGCTGGACGGGATGGAGGGAGTTGGTGTTTGTACAGTGACAATGCTGCTGCTACTCGTCGGGCTGGGTAGTGATGATGGTCGAGCTGGGAGGAGGAGGGTGGTTATGGCGTGGAGGTGACGGGGTGGTTTGATGGTGGTGTTTTGGACTGATGGTTTTCGGCGTTGGTGAAGGGACGGAGGGAACTGGTTGCGACGGAGTTTGGGAGGAGACGGGGTGGTCGTTGATGGTGGTTCCGGCGTTGATGGAGGTGGTCTTTGGGTGTAGGGTTTTGTTAGGTTTTCTCGGTGAGGAAGAAGGTGGGGGAGTTGGGCTGGTTGCGACGAGGGGGGGTGGTGTTTTGGTTTGGACGCTGGGGGAAGTAGGGTTTTGTCGTGGGGGAGTCGGGTTTTTTCCTCCCTTCAGTAGGTTTTTCTTCTTCTTCTTTATGAAGAAGAAGATCTACAGTACATGTTTTTTTTTTTAAAAAAAAAAAATCCTAGTCCCCTGCTTTGGCCCTTTGTCCGTGTATTTGATACACAATGCCCAGAAAAATGAGCCCCACGCGTGGTGGGGTTCAAGGTTTGTGTCCCCCACGCGTGGTGGGGTTCCCCATGTGTCCTAGACACGGTTTATTATGGGTTAGGTCCGAAATTAGGCCTAAAACCGGGTAGTTTGAACCCGAATATTATTCTTTTGCCCGGACCCGAGAAATAGGAACACGTTGCTTAACTAGTCCTATGTAAGCAAAATAACTACCAAAAATAAGACTAGTATTTAAACAAAACTATATCTTTTTTTAAATATTTTTCAAGATTTAAAATAGCTACAAAATATTAATAAAACTATTTTTTTTGTAATTTTCGTTTTTATATAAAGATAAAATATAAAGTAATATTTTTGCATTTTTTCCAAATTAAAATGACTACAAAACCTTAATAGAATTATATTTTTTGTAATTTTCGAAATTATATAAAGTACAAAAATAAAGTGCAATTTTTGTATTTTTCAAGTTTATGAGAGATACATAAACTAAAATTTATATATATATTTTTTGAAATTTTCTTTTTGCAACGAAATAAAGTAAAAATAGTTAAAATAGCTATACTAGACCCAATTTCACATATTCATGCTAAAAATGTGAAAATTCTCGGGGAGGGTCAAAAATCACGTGCTTACAAGGACAATCGAAACGGGATTTGTTTATTTATTTCAGAGTCGCCACTTGGGAGATTTAGGGTGTCCCAAGTCACCAATTTAATCCCGAATCGAGGAAAAGAATGACTCTGTATTACAGTCCGCGAACCAGAAATCCGGATAAGGAATTCTGTTAACCCGGGAGAAGGTGTTAGGCATTCCCGAGTTCCGTGGTTCTAGCACGGTCACTCAACTGTCATATTCGGCTTGTTTATCTGATTTTATACAATTATGAGCTCATGTGCAAGTTTTAACTCTTTACCCGCTTTTGTCATTATTATTATTATTATTTTTTCTTTATCAAGAATTGCAACGTTGTGGAAATACATCTCGAACCACGTCACATCAATGCACCCATGGTTGTTGGCACATTTCAACTTCGTTGAGATTTGGATTTGGGTCACATAAATGTGCACCCGAGTTTAAGAAAATTAAATTATTAAAGGCGCGCCTAAAGCGACTAGCGTATCCTTTACTTTGGGTAGGGCCGTGAAATTTTGCTAAACGGTCCATCCCGAAATCTATGAAATTTTAAAGCAAATTTTTACTGAGGGCCCCGCAATTTTGTATTTTTATTCGGTGAGGCTCATCTCATTCTTATTTTTTAAAAGGAATTTGCAACGTCATGGACGTGTACCTCGAACCACGTCACCATCAATGTACCCGCGACTAGAGACACATTTTGACTCCGTTGAGATTTGGATTTGGGTCACATAAATGTGCACCCGAGTTTAAGAAAGTAAGATAATTAAGAAGCGTCCTAAAGAAACTAACGTGTTGTTATTTTAGGAAAGACCGTGAAGATTCACTAAACGGCCAACTCCAAAGTCTAACAAATGGTTATGTGTTTATTGAGGGCCCCAGCGATGTGTAATTTATTTGGCGAGGCGCGCCTCATTTTATTTTAAAAGGTCGTCCTATAATGGCTATGTTTTCTATTAAGTTTGTCTCTAATAACGGAGGGAGAAAAAGGGTCCAACTTTGTTTACATGCTTACTACCTAGTTACACTATCCTACATACATTCGGCATTTGAGAGGCAGAAATGTAGAAATGAGAACATATAATCAAACATATTATCGCGAGTTAGATTAGGCGATTCGATAATTGAGATAGCTTAAATTGTCCAGTAGTTAATTACCTAAGGCCTGTCGTGCTTTTGAAACCGGTTGTTTAATAAGCAAATCGAAATAACAATACGTTAAGGAACACACCATCAATCCCTTCCTTTAACTATAAGCAAAACATGGAGTTCATCAACTAAACGACATGTATAAATGTTCAGCTACACCACAGCTAACTACATGGTTCTAGGAGAGAAAGTGAACTATCATACAGACAACCAATTTTCAGTACATTTCTAAAGCTAATTCAAAATAACTTCAACTCTTCAAGTTTTCTTTGTATTCATGCTTCAAATTTCAGCTTACATTGACAGTGTATCAGTTGTGTACCTGGTACTGGGAAAGCCAAAAGAAGAAAAGGAGTGATCAGTGCAGCAGTAGCATTTACAGCAACAGCAACAACAGAAACCAGCAATCAACAACATTAAAACCCAGCAACAGATTTTTTAAAACCCAAGCAAGAAATTCAGTTTGCAGCCCAGCAATACCAAAACAAATACAGGCAAAGCAGGGATGGAACCAGATGCAAGAAAGCAGTAACCTCTGGAAATTATGTTCAAATTCCAGTACAATCTCACTCTGTATCACTCTGAAGATAGACTGCCCTACTAAAAGTTGAAAGAGCAGCCTTGTTTTTTTCTTTTTTTTTTTCTTTTTCCTCTCTGAAAAAAACTGACTGTCGAGCCCCCTTTTTTGTTCTAAATGAGCCTATTTATAATCAAAGCAGGCCAGCCCAGCTGCCTTGATGCCTTCAACCTTTTATTCTGCCCATACCCCTTAATTTTCCATGCCTAAATGTCTTTTCTTGATGCCCACTATATTGTTCCCCATGCTTGTCCTATTTGTTTTAATCAAGAGTCATGGGAGGGGTTATAGTATTTACATAAACCCATGCCCTCATGTTATGTACCCTACTGACAATTAAACTAAGTTAAACAAATGACCCTAGGCAGACTTACAACCTGTTAACATCCTACTAAACTCCCAAAATTACCCCTTAACTCTGGCATATTATTGTATTACCCTAAGCCTTACTTGTCTGAACTTACCAACTATATAAGCTTGAACTTAACACTGATTTCTGATTGATCTCCTAGATTTCTACAGCTATATCCAATTCCTAGCCTAAGTTCAACTCAAAATCAGATCATAAAGGGGTGTCAATCAAACCAAATGAGTTGGTCATATTGGGAGCCAAACCTGACCAACTCAGAGTCAAAATGCAAACAGGCAACAGCCCACAGGCTAAGATCAAAGCAGTAATGAACAGGCTTCCATGGCAAACTATGAAGATCATGGGGTTACTGAATGAATGAGCAGTCTAGTTCAAAGACAGAACTGAACATATTCCACAGGTTCATTACAAGTTAGCATACAGATGTAGGGCTGGCAAACATACATGGAGGACATTAATGAACTACTATCCTGTTTCCTCTAATTTTAAACAGATTAATTGACGACACTTATTTAAACGACTATACAAGCTATAATAGACAACAAACAATCAATAAAACACACAAAACAAACTAAACATTACCTCAGGATTCACAGATTTGATAGAAAAATCAAAAACAAACCAAACTAAACATAAAAAACAGATAAAATTCATAGGAGAACAAAAGAAAGGGAAAAATTACCTTAGGGATTCGAAATCAAAACTGACACAGGCTCGAACTGGGACTCGACCATTTTTGGGGTCGAATGGACCTTAATCGAGTGTTCTCAACTGAGAACACTTCGACTAAGGTCGATTAGACCCCACATCGTCTTTTAATTTGGACAGACCTCAACTTTTGGTCTTTTTAGGGTTCTTTGTGGTTCAATTTGGGATTCGTTCAGCTCCGGTCAGATTCGAACGGAACCAACGGCGTTTAGGGTGTGAGGGAGGTCAGGAGGTGTTATGGTATGAATTTGGGGTCGGTGGGTGTAGATCTGGTTTTTGCTCGAACCTTCGAACGAAGATTCGAGACGTTCGGGGAAGATTTGAAGTAAACTGAGTGTGGATTTGGAGAGAGGGGGTCATGGTTATTCAGGGGTGTTAGTCTGGTGGTCATCGGCGTCGTGGTTGTCGGGTTTACGGTGGGGGAATCCTAAGATGGCTAGGGTTTGTGAGGGTCGTCTCTGGGACGATGGTGAGCAGTAGGTGGGGGGTTTGGTTTGGGGGCGTGGGGTGAGGGATTGGGGTTCTTATACGGGGTGGGTGGTTCAATCCTGGCCGCTGGATCAATCAAGATCAAAGGCCAGGATTAGAGGGTTTAACCAACACGGCGTCGTTTGGTTTAAGTAGGGGGGTCGGTTCGAACCGGGCAATTGGTCGAGTTCAAGGAACGGGTAAGGGGGACGGATTCTGAGCCGTTGGATTATGTAAGGTCGACGACTGGGATCAATTGCCACAGAACGACGTCGTTCCAGTGATTATGGGAATGGACCGGGCACCAGGCGTTTGGACTGGGTCTGTGTCTTGGTTTTGGGCCTGATTTTTGGGCCCAATCCGAGTTTTCCTTTTTTCCAACTCTTTTCTTCTTTTAATTTAATTTAAACACAATTCCTAAAATTAAAAATAAAACTACACAAATGTTAATTAACACTTACAATAATTAATACACAAGTTAAAACCTTAAAAACAAAATCATTCAAAGACAACAAATAGAATAAAAAGGTATATATATTTATGTATTTCTGATTTTTTCCTTTTTAGGGCGAAATGATGGTTTAATTAATTCCTAAATGCATGATTAAATCCTAAATATGCATGCACCATGTATTTTTATATTTTTCAATTAACTATAATAAGGGTAAACATTTACGGACAAAAATAATTACCAAAATGTCACGCAAATTCTCAAAAATTGTACCCAAAGGAAAAATCGTTTTATTTTGATTTTTTTGTGGGAGTAATTCTTTCATAGGGCAAAAATCACGTGCTTACATATATGAAATAACTGCACAGGTTTATTTGGTAGTCCTGTCCTAGCCTTGTCACTACTTCGCCGAGGTTAGGCTAGGCACTTACCAGCACATGGGGTCGGTTGTCCTAATACTATACTCTGCACTGTGTGTAGATCCCGGTGTAGCAGCTTTCGGACCGCAGTGAGGGTGTTGTCTTCAGTCCATTCAGGCGACCCGAGGTAGTCCTGCAGGCGTCCGCAAGCCTTGGCGTCTCCTTTTATCCTTTCATCATGTTTCATTTATGTATTTCCGAGATAGTGTTGTATTTATTTTTCGGACTCTTATTTTGAGTAATCCTAGACCATCTGTGAAATTGTGACACCAGTTCTTGGTAGTCTTTGTTTAAGAAATTGTATTGGAAATATTTAAGTGGTTTTATTTTGTTCTTCCGCTTATTTAAATTCTGCTGTTTATATAATGTTGGTTCATAATTATTAAAGGATTAAAAAACGGGAAAAAGGTAAATAATTCAAATGGTTGGCTTGCCTAGCTTCCACTTAGTAGGCGCCATCACGACTCCCAAGGGTGGGAAATCCGGGTCATGACAAAAGACTCCAATCTTTGGTCACTATTTGAGAGCAAGCCATTTCAATGGTATTATGCCTATGGGTTGTATTATAGGCAGATAGAGACAAGAGAACTTTTGAGTTAAAAATTCATAAACAACAGTATTGTTGAACGTTGACAGTATTGTAATTATTGGACATAGCAGCACCAACAGCAACAGAAAGTTCATCCCTAAGAACTGAAGTTTCATAGCAGTACCAACAGCAGCAGCAGAAGAAGAAGAAGAAGAAGAAGAAGAAGAAGAAGAAGAAGAAGAAGAAAAGAAAACATGGAGGAGGAGGAGGAGGAGAAAGATGACTGAAATTGTTTAAAAAGTGGGTACAAGTTAATTTTTTTTTAAAAAGTAGGTATAAGTTAAATGTGGACGACCAAATAGGACGCCCGTGCAATTTTTCAAAAAAAGTTTTGAAAAAATAGCCCGCATCAAGAACACCGACGATCATCAAAAATTTCAGGCACAACGTGAAATTTTTTGGTGATGGCTCAAAATTAATTATGAACATCAAAAAATCCTAACAATTACCATAAGCATATTATGATAATTACAATTTTTTTTTATCAGAAATCCCTAATGATCACCTTAAGAACCTAGTGATTGTCATGAGCATACTTTCAAAATCTGACATGAAAACTTTTTCCCCAAAACGTTTTTTAGCAAAATCAAAATCTGAATGGCGGCACCAAAAAATCCTATTTTTGTACATCACCCTCTTGTGGGCTAATAATGTGGAGGATAGGTCTCGAAGGGCAATAATGAGCTTGAAGTCCGGTGTCAGTAGAAATGACACCAGCTAACCAGTTTAAACGGCTGTTATTTATAGAATTAGCGAGTGCATTTTGAATTTTAGTTTTTTAATTAAATATTTCAGGATAAAAATATCTTAAGTTGTCATAAAATTAAGATCTTTAATTTAAAATTTCAAGACAAAATAAGTTTAATTAATCCCTAAATAGCATTTCTGGAAAAGTTATATGTGCACTTGCCCCCTGTGTCAAGCCCAATCTGACAATCGGCCAATGAAACGAGCGACAAGTTCAATTGCGACCTGAGGTCAATAGTTTGCTTTGGGAAGGAAAATTATTTGAATTCACTATATAAGAATTAAGCTAAATAGTTGTCCCTCCGTCGTTTAAGGGAAATTTTCATATTAGAACAATTGGGCTTCATACTTTTCAATTTTATAGCTCATATTTTAATTTACAACCAATTAGCCTAAAAATAATAGGCTAAGATTCAACATCCAACTCCAATAGGTTCTCAAAATTACTATTTAATTTTTAAAAAAGATTTCTCAAGCTTTTAAATTAATTTTCAAATCAGTAACTGTGACTCAAATATTAATTCAACAAACCAAATTTATTTGGGTGGTGAAAATTAGATTTTTAACAAGCTTAAATATGTGGGTTTAAATTTCAAATTTGATTTTGTGAGAAATTTGGAGTCGATGTTATTTAGACTTGTTAGAAATAGCATAAGGAGGTTGTATATAAAATCTGAAGTCATTTAATGGATTTGGACTGATTTTGAACAAGAATTGCAAATGAAAATCGTGAAAGAAGTTCGTCTACAGACGCTTGTATAAAGGTGTATAAAAGTGTATAATAATGTATAAGATGTGTTTCTACACTCATATACACTATTATATAAGATTATACATAATTATACAAAATACTGATTTCGTCTTCTTCCTTGCGTCTTTTCTGAAATTTAACTCAAATCTTGCTCAAATTTACTCCAAATCACTTCAAATTTAAATTTTGAACTCATTTTGATATTTTCAATCAATTGGAACAATACTCAATCCAAACACCTAACAAATTAAAAAAAAAAAAAACTCATTTTCAAAAGCAAAGCTTTGAATGGTCTTCAATGGTGGACTTCTACTCTTTAATTTTCTTACATTGCAAGCAGGTGACACAAGAGGAGAAACAGAAAATACACGGCCCCTTGAAGCATATGTAGAAGATGTGAGAAGAAAAGATAGTGAAAGCAATGGTTGTGAGAACAAAGAATTAACTCCATAGCTTTTAGAAGCAATGGTTATAAGAACACAGATTTTGAATTTGCAAGTGCTTCAAAATATGTACAATGTGGGCTAGGTGGGGTAAAACTTAAAAACATGGGTCATTTTTTGTTATGTTGTGAAGTCATATGTATTTTCTTGTAATTCTTTTGTCGTTTAAACAAAAAAATAGTTGGAGGATAAATTATTTATGTATAATGTACTTATAATCATGCATAATCAATATATAATTGTATATATCAATTTAAGAAAAGTAAATAATGAATTCGGCCAACTATTTATATAAAAATCCAGCAATATATCCATCCAAGTCCAACCATGTTAATTTGTTAATTGGCGATACGGCAATAATCAAATTCACGGCCTTCTTGGTATAAATGACTATTGATTTACAGACCAATGAATACAATGGTCGAATACTCATATCTTTCTCAAAAGGTTGAGTCCACTCATAGAAGTATGTCATTAAAAGGCATGATGTTTTATGAAATAGTGTGTACATTAAAGACGTCACTGCCATAAAACTGCGCTTTCGTTGGTCTATATGAATATTAATAATAATTAGTAATAAGATTCATGGGTGGGTTTGGTACGAAGGAAAATGTTTTACACAGAAAATATTTTCCTAATACTTTCATGGTTTCCTTGTTTGGTTGGTGAGTAAAACCTTTTTCCGAAAAATCTTTTTTAATATTTGGTTAGAGAGAAGAAAAAAAATTTTAGGAATTTTTTTTTATGTTGCTCTCCTCACCCCCTTCCCCCCAAGTCTCAATGTTTCCTTGCTCTTCCCCCCTCTCCCCGCCCCACTCCCCCAATATAATACCCAATGTTTTCAGGATTCTATTTTCTTCAACAATTTAATTATTTTTCTAAAAACTCACACAAACCCAGAGAAGTTAATGTGTTATTTTACTTTTTTATGCAAAACAACGTTGAAATTTATGCTCCATATCTATAAAGAAAATACTCTTTCTACAACATGAATATAAAGTAATCATTTTATTGAAATAAAAGAAAATACTTTTTCTACACCATAAAAAAAATATTTATTTTGTTGAAATGAAAAAAAATGCTTTTCAACATCATAAAAAGAAAATACTCATTTTGTTGAAATGAAAGAAGATACTTTTTCAACATCATGAAAAGAAAGTTTTTTTTTTGTTAAATGAAAAAAATTCTTTTTTATATCATGAAAAAAATACTCATTTTTTTAAATTAAAAAAATATATATCTATAATTTGAAAAGAAAGTACTAATAATAATATTTTTATTTAGGGTGGGGGTAAGGTGGAAAGAGTGGGGTGGGGGTGGGTTGGGTTGGTGGGAATGGGGAATAGGGTGGGGAAGGTTGAAAAGAGTTTTGAAAATTATTTTTCCTTCTCTTGATAAGGAAAATAATTAGGAAAATATTTTTCAAAACATTTAAACCAACCAGACATGAAAAAATTGGAAAATATTTTTTTGCCTTCCTACCAAACACACCCCATGTGTTGTGAAATTGGAATAACTTTTAGAAACAAAGGTTAGATTGTCAAAACTTAAGCAAGGAAAACATTAAGTATTTAGTATTACTAACAACATTATAAAGATCCGTTATATCTTGAAAGAGGGAAGTTCTCATATTAACCCGTTAGTAAAATGCAAAAGAAGAAAACAACTTTTAAAGAAAACAATTCAATCATGTCTCTAGAGCATTGATCTTATAACTATGTTTTAATAAAGTATCCTTTTACTATGTTTTAATTAATTATCCTTCCAAAAATGTTGTGTTTATAACATAAATACACCATTTCCTGCTGTTTGACTCAAAAGATATTGTAACCTTTTTGAACAAATCAATCAAAGAAAATGAAGAGTTAAATCTTAGCTAAGTATAATAATCTCTAGAACCAAAGATATGTAAGGTGAGTACAGTGGATAATATTCTTTGATGAATGATCGAACATTAAAGATGCCAATCGTTTACGTAGGAAAATATTACAGTCAGTGTTCCTAGCTAGAAAGGTGAAAAAAAACCCTTACAAGGTTGTTTTCCCGCTATATATAAGGGACAAACCCCTTCTGAACCCTAACAGGCATATTATGGGGAATATCCGAAGCAATATTCCTAATGCCCCCCTGTTGGACCTACACTACTGTAAAAGTCGTGCAGTCTCTGTTCGCTTGTCTGTCGTCCTTCACAAGACGTCGAGCTACGAGGATCTCGTCGTTTGTCGTATTCATCAATGGTCATGGTCATCCAAATTTGGACCCATACAGTTAGTCGCTCCGCTTGTCGAGGTTGCAGCTCGGTGCGTCCTTGATAAGCGGACACCATCTGCTCTTGTGGAGAAATTTGGTCTTACGGAGCGTTATGGCTTGACCAATAATGAGAGGTCAGCGTGCTCAACAAGACAACGGATTGTGTATCTTATCGGGAAATGACGTTATCTCCACGTGCGTCATCATTATGCGTGTTTTCGAGACAGGCATTGAGAGCTTGTCGCTTCGATTTCGGTGCCACTCTGCAGCCTTCCGCTTCGATTCTGGCGCCACCCAATCCTATAAATAGGTGGAGGGTTTGTTTTTTCAAAAAATCTTGGCCTTTTCATTTCCGGTTATTTTTTCTTATCTCCTTCGTGTTTGTTCCACCATTTTATCTACTTCCTCTTCTCTCATTCTCCCTTCTTAGTCTTCCTTGTTGTTTTAATGCATTTTCTGTTAGAAGAGATGCCTAGAACGCACCGATATCGTGAGGGAGTCTCTGACGCCACTCCGTTATCCGTGGCACTTCCTTCTGGTGATGAGGGCATGACGGTGGAGGAGGGGGACAACTTTCCCACCGTGGAGGAGTTGTTGTCGAGACACCCTTCGTCTCGAAGTGACTTTCTTAAGGATCCACCTCCTACTCCCATCCATGTTTTCTCTGAAATCGAGCAAGTTCATATTGATGCTCTCCGTGTAAAGTATAGTATTCCCGCTCACGTTGATATGGTTCCAACGGGGAGGGACTTTGTAGAAGTCCATAGGCCTGGGTACTGTACTTTTTGTGAGTGCCCTTCGTGATCGACCATTCCTTCCCCCTTCTTCCGTTAGCGGAAGAATTCTACCAGGTTTACCCGGCACAACTTTCTCCGTACACGCTTAAAATACTCCTGCTGTTGACAAAATACGCAGAGTTGGCGGGGAGCGAGGTTACTATTCACCATCTTCTGCACTTGTTTTCACCCATCTTTCATAGGGGCACTATGGTGCACTTGAGGCACCGTGGGACGAAAGGGCTGGTGGTTGGGACCGACGACCGAGCGAGTAGTAAGTTTTGGCACAAGTACTTCTTCGTCAGAGCAACACATGTGTGTCTTACATCGCTAGGTTTCCGGAGCGATGGAACGAGACCCGTAAGCGCCGCCATATGTTTTATTCTTTCTTTTCTTCTTCATTTGCCTTAGTGTTTGTTTGCTTCTCGTTTGCAGCTATGGGGCGTCCGCCTCAACCTATTGCAGGTATAAGGGATTGGGTGGCCCGTCTGCTCCCCTATGCAGCAGAAACTCGAGGCTGACCTACTTTCGTGAAACGTTTTGGGCTGAGGGTTTCATCTGGTAAGTGTCTTCTCCTATATCACTTCTTGATTATACATCTTTGTCTATTGATACGGCTTCTTATGATGACAGGTCGAGGAGATTCTAGGTAGAGGGCTCTAGTCCCTGCATTTCAACAGGCTGTCGCTTCTGCAGGCAGGCAGTTTACTTTGAGTTAGTCCGTCCGAGAGGGTCGTGCTTAACCGATACAGATGGGAGATCCTTCTCATGGCATGGTCGTGAGGGAAGAGGCCTTTTCCGCACCGATCCCTCACCTTATGGACGAATCCTCTAATGGGGATGAGTCGTTATTGAGGAAAAGGAGGAGAGTAGAGCTTGGGAAGGACGTGGTCGTGGACACTGGTAAAAGAGTGATGGTTGCATTGCAGATGGCGCCTGCGCCTATGTTTATGGCAGATGCTATTTTGGCGGGGAGATCTCCCCAAACGGAAGGGGTTTACCCAGGAGATGGGTCCGTGCGTTTTGCCGAGGGTGGTGCATCATCTAACATCGGAGGGGGCCCACATGTTGAGGACGAAGGCTCGGGTTCGGATGTCGACCCGGGGGATATTCGTGAGTTTTAGAACGCCATACTCATGTGAAGGTTAGAGCGGAGGGTTCTGATCGGCATGTAGTTATTCCTAGGGATTACAATCTATTGTCAAATTAAGATCAAGTGGCGTTTGCTTTAGCCCTTTTGTATGCTGCTCCTGAGAGCGAGGTGCTCGGAGCGATGAGCGACGTGGAGTTATCTTAGAACATTGCCGGCATGGCCTTGCAGGTAGATGTCTTTCTCTTCTTTTTAGTCGTTGAGTTTGCGCCGTTATTTTCGACCTGTCTTTCCTCTTTAACTTTTTCTTATTGTGTTAGACCCTTATCATAGAGATTGAGCGTGAGCACTGGGAAAAGAAGAGGATGGCCATCTACGAAAAGATGTCTTTTAAATATAAAAAATATCGCACCAAGCATCGTGCGATGGCTGACATCTACAACCAAGACGCCGACTTCCAATTGTTCCGCGAAGGGCTTAAATAGATGGAGGATCAACTGGCGCGCAAGGTCGACGAGTTGAGGGAGCGAGACGAGGACCTTATGAAGTTCGTTGCCCACAATAGTGAACTTGAGGCGTCCCTTAAGGTGAAGGAAGATGAGCTCGAGTTAAGTAGAGGGGTGATGGCCGAGAATGCCGACCTACAAGCGAAGATGACCAGTTTGACTGCTGACCTGGGTGTGAAAACGACGAAGATCAATGAGCTCAAGGGTGAGTTAAGTGCGAGTGCTGATAGACTAGCGACTGTTATTTCTGAAGCGGCAGTTTTGGAGGATGCCCTCCGTCTCTGTAGGTCGTAGCGAACCAAGGAGGAAGAGACATCCGCGCTCAAGGTAGCAGGGCTTGAGGGGCATGTTAAGGAGTTGGAGGCGGAGCTATCTGTGTTGACCGGGCAAATGGCATCACTCAAAACTGAGGACACGAGTCGACGCTCACAACCTTCTACGTCTCGTGCCTCGGCCGATCCTGTTGTGCCTCATCGTTTATACTAGTTGTGGGTTCATGCTGAGGCCTGACTCGATGTGTACAAGGCTCTTCGTGCTGACGGGAGGGCATCTGAGGTAAAACTTTAAGGTGTGCGTGCTGAAGCTCGTGCAGCTCGTGAGGCATGCGGATATGACCCTCTTATACCTGATGAGGATGATATCAACTCTAATGATGCGAACTGTCTTGCCTCAAAATCTTGGTACGAAGATGTGTATGCTACCGGGGATGATGTGTAATTTTTGGTTTGTACTTGCTTTTGCTTCAGGATTTTTGTAAGGGCATGCTTGAGCCCGTTGTAAAAATAGGTGCTAGTAATATTTTGTCGTAATGAAGAAATTGTTTTGTTAATTCGATGATGATCTTTGTAATATTTATGATATCCTGGATGCTCATCGAACTGTTAAGCCTATTTCGCTTTGGGTGAGGTTGGACCCTTTTCTTTTGGCGATAGCCTTAGCCATTGGGATGCTACTTTCGTGCCAGCGTCAAAGTAGTATCCCATCGTAGTTCGAGTAAAGTCAAACTCATTCTTTTGTCGATGGCCTTAGCCATCGCGATGTTACTTTCGAGCTGGCATTGAAGTAGGATCCCGTCGTGGTTTGAGTGAAGTCGAACTCGTGATTTTGTCGATGGCCTTAGCCATTGGGATGTTACTTTTGAGCTGGCGTCGAAGTAGGATCCCGTCGTGGTTTGAGTGAAGTCGAACTCATGATTTTATCGATGGCCTTAGCCATTGGGATGTTACTTTCGAGCTGGCATCGAAGTAGGATCCCGTCGTGGTTCGAGTGAAGTCGATTTCATGCTTTTGTCGATAGCCTTAGCCATTGGGATGTTACTTTCGAGCTGGCATCGAAGTAGGATCCGTTGTGGTTCGAGTGAAGTTGAACTCATGATTTTGTCAATGGCCATAGCCATTGGGATATTACTTTCGAGCTAGCGTCGAAGTAGGATCCTGCCGTGGTCCGAGTGAAGTTGAACTCATGCTTTTGTCGATGACCTTAGCCATTGGGATGTTACATTCGAGATGGCGTCAAAGTAGGATCCCGTCGTGGTTCGAGTGAAGTCGAACTCATGCTTTTGGTCCTTAGCCATTGGGATGTTACTTTCAAGCTGGCGTCGAAGTAGGATCCCATCGTGGCTCGAGTGAAGTTGAACTCATGTTTTTGTCGATGGCCTTAGCCATTGGGATGTTACTTTCGAGCTGGCGTCGAAGTAGGATCCCGTCGTGGTTCGAGTGAAGTCGAACTCATACTTTTGTCGATGGCCTTAGCCATTGGGATGTTACTTTTGAGCTGGCGTCGAAGTAGGATCCCGTCGTGGTTCGAGTAAAGTCAAACTCATGCTTTTGTCGATGGCCTTAGCCATTGGGATATTACTTTCGAGCTGGCGTCAAAGTAGGATCCCGTCGTGGTTCGAGTGAAGTCAAACTCATGTTGTTGTCGATGGCCTTAGCCATTGGGATGTTACTTTCGAGCTGGAGTCAAAGTAGGATCCCGTCGTGGTTTGAGTGAAGTCAAACTCATGCTGTTGTTGATGGCCTTAGCCATTGGGATTTTTATTCACACATTGGAGATTTGATTATATTTCCTCATGTTGACTTTGTACATACGATGGAGATTTGGCTGTCTATACCTAGTCCCTTCATTACTCAGCCTGGAGTTTACATCGACGGGCGGGGTAATGAACAATACTTCGGACCTCGAGATGTCCCCCTTGCCGCCTCATTAAAAACCTCACCGAGAAAACCCAATCGGGACAAAACTAGGGTGAGGGAAAAAGAGTATGACTTAGGTAGCGCCTCCTTTCATAAGTGGAAGTATTTGAGATGGGCGACATTCCAATTGTTTTGGAGTAGTTTTCCTTCCATTGTCTCTAACTGGAATGCTCTTTTGTTTGCTGCCGCCGTGATTTTGTACGGCTCATCCCAGTTTGTTCCCAGTTTTCCCTTATTAGGGTCTTTCGCTGCTTGTGTTTTAGCTTTGAGGACGTAGTCTCCGACCTTGAGCGGTCGTACTTTGACCTTCTTATTATAGTACCTTTTTGCTTGTTGCTTTTGGGCTACCATTCTTACGTGGGCCATATCTTTTCATTCTTCGACTTCATCCAGATCTTGTAGCCTACTTTCGTCATTTCTTGTCCCGCTTTCATTGGAGTACCTCAGGCTAGGTTCTCCAACTTCGACGGGTATACCCGCGTCAGTCCCGTAAACTAGTGAATATGGCATCTCATCTGTGCTAGTTTTTGGCGTAGTGCGGTATGCCCATAGTACTTCTGGAAGCAGTTCATGCCATAGTCCTTTGGCATCATCGAGCTTCTTTTTCAATATATTCAGTATCGTTTTATTGGAGGATTCGGCTTTGCCGTTGCCGGCGGGATGGTGTAGTGTGGAGAGTATTCGCTTGATGTGCCATTTTTCAAAAAACTCGGTTGTTTTCTTTCCGATGAATTGAGGTCTGTTGTCACAACTGATTTCTTTGGGAATGACGAAGCGACATATTATATTTTTCCACATGAACGCGATGACTTCTTGCTCACGTATTTGAGTGTATGCACCTGCTTCCACCCATTTAGAAAAATAGTCAGTTAAAACCAAAAGAAAGTGTACCTTACCTCATCCTGCTGGGAGGGGTCCGACAATATCCATCCCTCACTTTATGAATGGCCATGGTAAAGTGACGGAATGCAGGAGTTCTCCTGTTGTCAGAGGGCACAGTTTGCCATATGGGCGCCGTAGTGCCCCTCGTGTACTTCTTCTAGTACTCACCTTATTTGATTTGGCCCAAGACACTTGGCCAGGGGGCCACCGAACGTTCTTTGTAAAGATCATAGTTTACGAGGCTGTATCTGGCTGCTTGTATTCAAAGCTTTTTGGCCTCTTTCTTGTCTTGTGGGAGCATTCCATCCTGCAAATATGTTACGTACGGTTGCGCCGGTCCCAAGTTAGGTTTGCAAAATGTACCTCGACCCGATCTATTGAGGAATGGAGAAAAATGACCACATTTTCCTTGTTGATATTTCTACTGGATGCTGCTAGCTTGGAGAGACCGTCCGCTTCGATATTCTGCGCCCTAGGTATCTGGTCGA
Organism: Nicotiana sylvestris; assembly: GCF_000393655.2. Lineage (NCBI taxonomy): Eukaryota > Viridiplantae > Streptophyta > Magnoliopsida > Solanales > Solanaceae > Nicotiana > Nicotiana sylvestris. Next base: position 26,150,515 of record NC_091066.1, read on the forward strand.
GGTGGCATTTGTCGAATTCTAGCAACAGTTTGTGAATTACTGACTGGTACTTTTATTGTCTCTGTTCTTTGATTTGGAAAGTCTTAGTGACTTGGTTCACCACGAGTTGGGAATCGCAATGGAGGACGAGTCGTCGAGCGCCATATTTGAGGGCTAATTTCAATCCTGCAATCACAGCTTCATACTAGGCCTCGTTGTTAGTCATCTCGGGGCATCGTATGGACTGGCAAATTGCTTCGCCCGTAGGAACCTTGAGGGAGAGTCCCCGTCCCGATCCCGATGCATTAGATGCGCCGTCGGTGTAGAGGACCTAGAGGTTGGAATGTGCGGAAGTGCGGAACGCCTCCTGCTATACTTCAGGCAGTACTTCCGCGCTGAAATCGATGAGCACCTATGACTTTATAGCAGTTCACGGTTGGTATGTTATATCGTGCTCGCTTAATTCTATGGCTATTTGGCCAACCTACCCGATAGTTTGGGTTTGTGTAGGAAGCCCCTGAGGGGGAAGGTTGTCACCACCTTTTATGGGGTAACATTGAAAATATGGTCTAAGCTTTCGTAAAGTTATGACTAATGTCAGAGCTAGTTTCTCAAGATGGTTGTACCTTGTTTCGGCATCAATTAAGGTTTTGCTGATATAATAAATTGGAGATTGCGTACCTTTGTTTTTGCGGACCCAATATGTACTTACCGCGACTTTAGAGACTGTTAGGTACACCAAGAGGTATTCTCCCAGGTCTTGCTTGACGAGTAGTAGCGACGAGGACAAATACGCTTTCAATTTTCTCAAGGCGTCGACGCATTCTGAATTCCATTGTAGCCCGTGGTCCTTCCTTGGTACATTGAAAAATTTATGGCATCTGTCTGATGATCATGAGATGAACCTCGACAGGGAGGCTATTCATCCTGTCAACTTCTGTACCTGTTTCTCGCTGGTTAATGTCTCCGGTATTCCTTCGATGGTCGTGATCTGATCCGGGTTGACCTCGATACCTTTTTTGCGATACCAAAAAACCAAGGAACTTTCTTGAGGTTATGGCAAAGGCGCATTTTTCGGGATTTAGCTTCATTCCGTATCGCCTCAATATTTCGAAGTCTTCCTTCAGATGACCAATGTGATCTTCCTTCCTTTTCAACTTCACTAGCATGTCGTCGATGTAGACCTTCATGGTCTTTCCGAGTTGTTCTTTGAACATCTTGGTGACTAACCTTTGATACGTCGCCTCTGCGTTCTTGAGTCTAAACGACATGAGTCTATGGCAGTACGTTCCTTAGTGAGTGATGAAAGTGGTCTTTTCTTGGTCTTCTTCTGCCATTAGAATTTGGTTGTAACCAGAATAAGTATCTAAGAATCTTAATAGTTCGTGTCCCGCCGTTGCATCGATGAGCTGGTTGATATGTGGTAACGGAAAGGAATCTTTTGGGCATGTGATGGGTTTTCAATTTCTTTGCCTTATGATTCTTATGTTTTGATGATCTAACAAACTTGTTGTGAAGAACCAGATAGAGAACCTGGCCCACATGGTATACATTTCAACTGACCTGGTCCAAGTCTAAAAATCAGCAAATGAATGAACGACCATACGGAGGAACACAATAGGGACCTGGTGACCTGGTCCCTTAGGGGTCTCCGACACCAGTACAAGTTAGTGACTGTCCGCAATCATTATAAAGAGGAACACAACAGGGACCTGGTCCCTTAGGGTTTTCAATGTCTTTGCCTTGTGCTTCTTATGTTTTGATGATCTAACAAACTTGTTGTGAAGAACCAGATAGAGAACCTGGCCTACATGGTATACATTTCAACTGACCTGGTCCAAGTATGAAAATCAGCAAATGGATGAACGACCATACGGAGGAATACAATAGGGACCTGGTGACCTAGTTCCTTAGGGTTCTCCGACACCAGTACAAGTCAGTGACTGTCTGCAATCATTATAAATCGGAACATAATAGAGACCTGGTCCCTTAGGATTCTCTGACAGAAGTACAAGTCACTGTACAACTAGAACGTAGCAGCAGAAGGTGACCATCTCGCAACTGTTACAGAAGAGGAACACAACTAGGACTTGGTTCGTTAGTGTTCTCTGACAGAAGTACAAGTCGACTATCCAGCTGGAACGCAACTGCACAGAAGTGGTTGTGCAGACAGTACAACAGTCACTTCTCATTGGGAAGAAGCGTGTACCAAGAATTGACATCACTATCTATTGTGATGTCTTTTGTGATATAACAACCTGGTGCAAGGCATAACATCTTTGTGCATTCAGTGATACTCTCTCAAGCATAACAGTGTTTATCCGGCATTGAAGTCACTGTGTGTCAAGAACAAGAAGACAATTCCACTAAGAATCAGTTTCTAAAAGAGTTTATCTATATCCTTAGTTGAGTTGTAATCTTGTTATTTGCTCTTCATTGTATTTCCTAGTTTGCTTTCTTAGAAGCTTTGTCTTAGGAAAAAAACCAAAAATCCGTAAACTTCCAAGTTTATGTTGTGATTAGGAATAGTCATAAGTTTAAAGCCTTTGTAACTAAGAGAGTTATAAAGTGGCTTGTGGTGAGAGCATCACAAGTTAGTTGAAGTCTTTGTAATAGGGTTATTGCAAAGTGACTTGTAATAGGGAGATTTCAAGTTAGTGAAGTTAAAAGAGGCACAAGAGTAGGTCATGATTTTTTTATCCCCTTGTGTGGGATTTTCCATGTAAAAATACCTTATCTTCTTTACTTTCAGTTTCTATAACATTCTCAGCATTATCTCATATAGGACCAGGTACTTTACAGTTTGGTGGACTCATATAAACTAACAATTGGTATCAGAGCAGGTTCTTTCTAAAAGGTTAACACCTAGAAAGGATCTCAATGGCTGCTCCAGCCAACTTTGAGGAAGGACAATCAATCTACAGACCTCCCAGATTCAATGGTCAGTACTATGGCTGGTGGAAGACCCGCATACATGATTTTATGATGGCAGAAGATTCAGAATCGTGGGACATCATTTGTGATGGTCCACATGTCCCCATGAAGAAGCTTGAAAAAACAGGACCAATGGTGCCGAAAGGCAAAAAAGAGTACAACGACATTGACAGAAAAGCTGTAGAAAAGAACTATTGTGCCAAGAAAATCTTGATGTGTGGCATAATACCTGATGAGTACAACAGAGTCTCAGCTTGTGCAACTGCCAAAGAAATATGGGAAGTATTGCAAACCGCACATGAAGGAACTACTCAGGTCAAACAGTCCAAGATCGACATGCTCACCACGGAATATGAGCTCTTTAGGATGAATGATGATGAGTCTATACAAGCTATGCACAACAGATTCACCTCCATCATAAGTGAGCTTCATTCACTTGGAGATGTCATTCCCAAAAACAAGCTTGTAAGGAAAATCCTCAGTGTTCTACCTGGTTCTTGGGAAAGTAAGGTAAATGCCATTACTGAAGCTAAAGATCTACAAAATCTGACTATGTATGAGTTGATTGGTAATCTGAAGACATACGAGATGAAAAGAAAGAAAGATAGTGAAAGAAGAGAGCCTAAGAAGGAAAAGAACCTGATACTCAAAGTTGAAAGCAATGACTCAAGTGATGAAGATAGTGACATGGCCTATCTTACTAAGAGATTTCAAAAGATGGTTCGAAGAAATGGTAGTATACTAAAGTGGGGCAGTTCAAATAAAGCAAGGAACAACGATCTCTGTTACATATGTGGAAAGCCAGGGCATTTCATCAAAGACTGCCCATTCGCAAAACAGGAGCAATACAAACAAAATCCTGACAAAGCAGCAAAAAGGAACCTAGTTCCAGACAAATAATTCAATCAAAAAAGTGTTGCTGACAATATTGTTAAACAGGCTCTTGCTACTTGGGGACTCCTCTAGTGAATCCGAAAGGGAACCAGATGCAGAAAAAAGTTCCATGATGGTAGTGGAAACTGAAGCAACGAAGTATGATTCACTGTTCGCGCTGATGGCTCAGTCTGATGATGATGAAGAAGATGAAGACGATGAGGTAAACTTCAGGGATGTTCAGAGAAATCTGAAATCCTACTCTTCTAAGAAGCTTAGGTCGTTAGCAAATTTCCTAATTAATGCTTATTATAGTCTTGTTAATGATAAGGAGATCCTAACCATAGAACTAGGAGAGGCCAAACGATCTAGAGATGATTTGGTTGTCTGTGTAGTGGACCTAAATTCTCACCATAGCTAATCTTGAAAAAGAAAAGGAAACATTGAATGAAAGAATAACTAGTGTGGAAAATGAGAGAGACGACCTGATGGTAGTAGTTGTTGATCTAAAAGAAACAATAGAAGGTCTTAGCAATGAGAAACACACCTTAGAAGGAAAAATTGCAACTACTGAGGAAGAGAGGGATGACCTTTTAGTGATATGCACCGATATAGAGGAAACCATCGAGGGACTCAATAGAGAACATAGGAATGTGAGTCTTGGGAAAGGGAATAAAGTAGCTAGTGAGACACACATCATGCTTGAAAAGGAATTAACTGTTGTGAAAACCAGTCTATGTAGTAAACTCGAGAAGAATCAGCAACTTCAAGCTAAATTGAAAAAAGTAAGAATTGATCTTGAGAAATCTCTGAAGTGGACCTGGTCCTCAGATGCTGTCACTGCCATATATCTTAACAATAGTGGAAACAGGCAGGGCATCGAGTTCCAAAGGGAGAAAACTCCTTACAACCCTTACAACAAGTATGTCACTGTCCCTGATAACTGGCTATGTACCCATTATGGGAACAATGGGCATTTTAAAGAAAATTGCTAGGCTAGGGTTCAGTCTGTTCAGAAAAATAAAGTGTTTACTGATAAAGTGACTACTAACAAAGGACCAGGTACCACTCGCAAGAAGCGAATGTTGCCTGCATGGACTAGGAAAGCCCCTATTCATCCTTTCTATCATAACAAGGGACCCAAACTAGTTTGGGTTCCTAAATCTAACATTTGATTTGCATGTGCAGGGAACCGTGAGAGGAAGCGGACTGCGATGGACTATAGACTGTGGATGCTCAAAGCCCGTGACTGAAAATATCATGAATTTCTTCTCACTGAAAGCCCTACAGGAAGGGAATATATCCTTAAAAAGAAAGGAGGGGGTACATTCTTAGTAAATGTAAAGTTGGAAAGTTTTTCTTGGGTACTCAGTTGGGAACGTGTACTATGTGAATGGCCTAAAGTACAGGTACCAATCTGATAACTGGCCGAGTGGTATTAGTGGACAAAGAAAACAAGAACATCCACTCGATCGACTATGAATCTCCAAAAGCTGGTGGTATGAGATGGGTGAAGTCGGAAAATTGGCATGAAAGATTGGTGTATGCAAGCTTCACACCTCCGAATAAATTAACTCAGAAGGACTTGGTGCTTGGTCTGCCAAACTCAAGAGTCACCTGGACACGGGTTCACAAAACAAAGGAGGAGACTCTCGAGGTGTTAATGGTTCTTGTCAAGAAGATTCAAGTAAAAGCAAAAAAAAAAAAGGGATCACGCACAATTTCTCTACACCAGGGACTCCACAGCAAAATGGTATTGCTGAAAGAAAAAATAGAACTGGAAGATGTGGCATGGACAATGCTCATCGACTATGGAATCGTCAAGAAATTCTAGGCAAAAGCAGTAAATACTGCTTTCTACTTGGTGAACAGGTGTCTGATCAGGTCCCTCCTGAATCAAAACCCACTTTGAGCTGCCAAATGGAAGAAAATGCCTTCTTGACTGAAAGACAACTCATCTGAGAACCTTCTTGACTGAAAATGCCATGTTCTCAACAACGGGAAGGATCAGCTTGGGAAGTTCAATGCAAAAAACGAACGAAGGAATCCTTCTGGGGTACTCTCCACAAAGCATGGCCACAAAATCTACAACAAAGGGCACACTAAATAGAAGTACGTGCTCATTGGGTATTCAACAAGATGGCTTCCTCTAGCCAAGGAAGAAACGGTGATGATCAATATGATGAACCAACTCTGGTCCCTAGGAAATATCTGAGGCTTCAAATAGGGAAAGTTGATAAAATGATTAAGATGAAGGAGACTGGTTAAAGACAATGCAACATCATCTTCCACTTCTCACAAGGAACGTGGTACTTCACTTACTTCCGCTAAAGCTGAAGAAAGAGTGGAGATGCAACTCATGGCATCTCTCAAGCAACAGAACACAGAGTGTGGGGAAATCAAATTCTTCCAAATCACCCCTACCAATTAAACTTTAGTCCCAAACTGGAAACACAAAAGCTCCCATCTGTGTGACAAGTTAATCACTTTCTTTTATTCTAGAGTTAGATAAGTTTTTTAAAAAAAAAACATTTTTCCTTAGTTCCTTCTATATTACCACTCCAGAATAGAATCCAAAGTGAAAGTCCGTAAGAATCCTACTTGAAGGATGCCCACAGAAGTTTGAGATACCTTAAGGGAACTCAAGACCTGGTTCTGTGTTACCCCTCAGGTGACAACATTTTTAATCCTGTTAGGTATGATGATGTTAACTGTGTAGGTTTTTCTACGGAAAGGAAAAGCACTTCTGAACGGTTCACTTACCATGATAATGCCTCATCCCTTGAGGGACAAGGAAGCAAAACTCAATGGCCTCGTCAACAACTGAAAAAGAATCTCAAAATAAGAGGACCAAGCACATTGAGGGGTGGGATTATCTGAGGATCAATATGAATAAAGGGTTGATCTGTGGAAAGTCTTGCAAAACAGAAGACCAAATTCCAGATATCTTTGTCAAAGCCTTGAGTAGAGAATATTCTGGATCAAACAAGGAGAAGATGGGGTCATAAGAAGTCTAATAAAGAACCTGATCCTCCATCAGCTGGCTATGCAAGACACCATCAGGTAAAGTTAGCTAAAGTGTTTTCTGACCAAGCCTAACTCACATTAATACCATTGCAGGTAAACATGCATGATGATCATAGAAGCTAAAGGTACAATATAAACTGTGAGAGAGGAGCTGCTAAAACCTTTTTCAAAAAATTGGTCTGGCATCAGGTTCCTGTACCCCAGGTTAGTAGTAATATGCTTATTCTGCATGCCTTCACAAAACAAAATTTAAACAAAATTAACTCAACTGCCACATCATCCGACTTTTCAAAGTCTGCATGTCATGTCTTGTCTTTCAAATCCTTTCATCTCCTCTGCACGGTAACGCTCTCCCACAAACCTACCGCCGTTTTCAGAACTATTTAGAACCTGTTTTTCTCTCCTCTCATCATTAGCCCTTCTTCCAATAAAACTTTCTTTTTCTCTCACAGCAAGTCATGAACCTTTATCTCTTTTGTGTAATTGTGATCTTCTCTTCATCTCTCTCTCATTCTACTCGTCTTCCAAGTACTCCTATAATGAAAATCGAACAATTGCCTCCTTCTCCCACCATTAACACCACTCCCACTTCCTTATCATCCTTGAAATCATCCCAGAGCTTCACTATTTCACTCCTTCTACTACTTTACCCACTCCTAGCTCCTCCTTCTTTCCTACAGTTTTCCCTTTTCTAATAAACCCTATTCTCTCTCGTTTTGAAAACCCTATGTCTAGCCATTCTTCTGATCTCATCAACGTACACTCAGGAGGTTTTACCTCTTAAGTGTCAGAAGTTCCCGAGGATGATCCTGACCAATATCTGAACTCCTCCATCCTGAACTTAGTGACTCTCTCAGAGTCAACCAGAGAAGGAAGCAGCGCATAACATCATGGCTATCGTTGCTGAGAGTCTGATGAATGAAGAAGCGTATCTCTTATCTGGGTTTCAAGGGTAAGAAACTCCATTCCTAGGAGATGTAAGAACCACAGTACTCCTTGAGTCTTTGGCTCATGAGACATTCTTAGAAAAACCTTCTGAAGAACCTGATTCTCTTTTATGCAAACCCACTCCTTCACCTCCTGATCATTCTAAGCTCGTAGAATCCTCCTCCAAGTCACCCACTATCAGGTCATAGCAGCAAGAGAGTTTTGAGTCCACATCGCAAAAAAGTAAAATGAGTGTCAAGAAAAGAAAAAAGAGGATAATGAATCAAAAGGAATTTGTCACTAGCAAGAGTGTTATAGTAAGTGGGATTAACAAATATGCTCCAAGGGAACCTGGTTCCCTAGTACAACAATCTTTTAAAGCTCGAAAGTCTGTGGATAAAGCTTTCGATGAAACTATTGAGCAATAAAAAGGGTCATCCGTGAAGGGCAGCAGCAAGTCTTAAAGGTGTCAAACTAAGCAAGCTATGTCTAAAGATGATACTGTGGGGATAGTAAGCTGGAAAGGAAAGTCTGTTGAAGGGTCTAGCAAACAAAAACGGGAAAATGTTAAAGAACTCGGTTCACTAAGGACCATGCCTTATGATAATGGTCTTTGGCAATAGAGATTAAGAACTCAGAAAGTCTTGTAGGGTCGTACATTTGATCTAGCAATTTCGGAGATGGCCAGTATGAGAGAAATTCTGATGATTGTGGAATTTCAACAATGGGAACACCTATCTGAAGGGAGCATGCCTCTAGTGTACAAAGATGCGGTACAAATGTTTTACGCATCTCTCTTCACTATTGAGGGGGATCACATTTGTGCACTAGTAAATTAAGTAGACATTGTACTCAACGCCTCAACATTGGGAAAGGTTCACAGATTTCCATGTGAAGGGATGTCCTCAGTCAAGGGTGTCTGTGGTGTAAACTTCAGGAGAGCCATCATGAAGGATCAAGCTATTCAGCAGGGGGAACAGGTGCATAAGAAGGTATAGCTTCCTGAGTATCAACTTCTCTTTGAACTGGTCAATAAGGTGCTCTTACCTCGTTTTGAGAGGCGATCTATTGCTACAAAATCGGATATGGTCTTAATGGAAGCGCTTGATGAGTTTGTCCCAATCAATTTGCCAGCAATCATAATAGATCTTATGAAAAAGGTGGCAAACTTTAAAGGTGGGAATCATGGACTACCATATGGCTTTCTCCTCACTCAGGTGTTCAGATTCTACAAGGTCCCCTTGGGGAATCCCAGAGTAGGCACACACAAGAAAACCTTCTCTAAGACTACTTTAGAAGAATGTGAATGTGTAGAAAGAGTTGGTGGAATCATCTCGACCATTTCTCAGCTAATCAACGCTTAAAATGTAGCTTCTGAAGAGATTAGAAGGTTGAGGGCTCGAAATGCCATATTGGAAACTCAGCTCAGTCAAGCAGTTAAAGGAACTGATTCTGTTAATGAAGAAGTTGCACGACTGACAAAGGAAAATGATAAACTTCGAGCATAATTACTTGAAGAACAACTGTCTGCAAATGCTCGATTGGACCTGGTTCTCAAAACCATTGCTATCTCTTCTTCCAAGCCTCCTTCTTCTAGTGCCCCCTAGGATCCTCTTAGTGTCCAGTTATTTTTGCTCTAATATTTTGTGGCTGCTGTTTTATTTTTGTTTGCCTTTGTTTTTGTGATGGCATGCTGGTATTCACCATTGCTGCTCCTGTTCTGCTCAGTCCATTATAAACATTAATAAAATAGCTCCCCTTTTTGCCTGTACAATGCTGTGTTCCTTTGGCTTCTCTTTTCTGTCATGATTGTGTGCACATATGTGGCATGATCTAGATGTGTTAGACTTTTTTATGCTAAATACCTGCCTGTGCTCTTCTTAATGATGCCAAAAGGGGGAAGAACATCAGATTTCAGGGGGAACTTTATGTTTGTGTAGTTTCCCGAACATCAGATTTCAGGAGAGCTTTGAGATTCTGAGATTAAGGGGGAATAAAAAAAAAAGATCTAAGATTAAGGGGGAATAAAAAAAAGAGATCTGAGATTAAGGGGAAACCTTGTGTAGTTTCTGGTATCTTATCTGGTCATTTCTGCTCTACACAAATACTATCCATGCCTAGGTTTGTTATCATCAAAAAGGGGAAATTTGACGGATTTTCAATGTCTTTGCCTTATATTTCTTATATTTTGATGATCTAACAAACTTGTTGTGAAGAACCAGATAGAGAACCTGGCCCACATGGTATACATTTCAACTGACCTGGTCCAAGTCTGAAAATCAGCAAATGAATGAACGACCACAGGGAGGAACACAACAGAGACCTGGTCCCTTAGGGTTCTCCAATACCAGTACAAGTCAGTGATTGTCCACAATCATTATAAAGAGGAACACAATAGGTACCTGGTCCCTTAGGGTTCTCTGACAGAAGTACAAGTCACTATACAGCTGAAACGTAGCAACAGAAGGTGACCATCTCGCAACTGTTACAAAAGAGGAACACAACTAGGACCTGGTTCGTTAGTGTTCTCTGACAGAAGTACAAGTCGACTATCCAGATGGGACACAACTGCACAAAAGTGGTTGTGCAGACAGTACAACAGTCACTTCTTATTAGGAAGAAGCGTGTACCAAGAATTGACATCACTATCTATTGTGATGTCTTTTGTGATATAACAACCTGGTGGAAGGCACAACATCTTTGTGCATTCTGTGATACTTTCTCAAACATAACAGTTTTTATCCGGCATTAAAGTCACTGGTGTGTCAAGAACAAGAAGACAACTCCACTAAGGATCAGTTTTTAAAAGAGTTTATGTACATCCGTAGTTGAGTTGTAATCTTGTTATTTGCTCTTCATTGTATTTCCTAGTTTGCTTTCTTAGAAGCTTTGTCTTAGGAAAAAACCAAAAACCCGTAAACTTCCGAGTTTATGTTTTGTCTAGGAATAATCATAAGTTTAAAGCCTTTGTAACTAGGAGAGTTATAAAGTGGCTTGTGATGAGAGCATCACAAGTTATTTGAGGTTTTTGTAATAGGGTTATTGCAAAGTGGCTTGTAATAGGGAGATTGCAAGTTAGTGAAATTAAAAGCCTACAAGAGTAGGTCGTGGTTTTTTGATCCCCTTGTGTGGGATTTTTCCACGTAAAAATCTGATCGTTGCCGACTCGACACTACACTATGGTAGGATGAGCAAATCGCAATAGCTTTTACCCGAATAGAGGTCCGGGATCGAATTTCCACAAGGAGCTAGTAGTGGAGTTGTTATTTCTGTCTAGCCTAGAGTTGTGGTTGTGCTTCTAATGTCACTTCAATCATCTTTTGAGTTTTTCTATTTATAACTAATATTATAAAACTACGGATTAAAGCTAGATTATGCTAGGAGAATATTGCTAAGTTGTAATTAATGGGAAGGAAGAGCACTAGGGTTGTGGCATTAACTTGGTGGCTAATTGATAGGTAGATGTTACTTAGGTTCGATTGACTTGTTTGGGAGTTATGTTATAACCGTTGCACAAATTTTACCCACTCTCACACCTCTTAGTAGAGTGAATGATTTTACCCAATTGACTCTCTCGAGACCAATTGGGTTGGCAAATTAGACCAAGCAACTAGGGTTCAAGTAGGGTGATTACTATCTTGAGATTTAACCCGTTAATTGGGACTATCATTTCTCATGAGTCCATCCCAATTCCTTCTTGGGTCAATTTTGAGGTCATAAACTCTCTTTCTCAAGAAGAGTTAAACCCACAAAGCTTGAATCAGTGTTTGTAACCACCAATTCTAAATTAAATCATAAAATCAACCCAAATAACAAACACCCATAATCAATCTAACCCTAGATGGCAACACCCATCAATTACCCACACTAGGGTTGAGCCACAACCCTAGCTAATGGGTTTAGCTACACATAATTAAAGAAGAAACTGAAGAAATAGATGAAGAACTACACATATTAATTAATTACTAAGAAGAAACTACAATAATCTATTGTTAATGGGAAGCAAATATGCCAAAAATGGCTACAACACCAAGCGTAGCTATTCTCTTGTTCTCAGATCTGACCTCCTCTCTAAAAAAATAGTAAAATGTTCTATTTATACTAGGTTGGAAAAACTGGACAAAAATACTCATGTGGGGTCAGTGCGGGCCGCATAAAATGGACCGCGGCCGCATTGGCTCTTGGGTTTCAGTTGTTTGATGACTTGAACTGGGGAATGCGGAACGCACAGAGAAGGAGTGCGACCGCGAAGCTTCTCCGCGGGCCGCGTGAATCCTACCGCGGCCGCGTGACCTTAAGCTCGAAAAATGTCCAGTCTCTGAACCTCCTAGTGCGGCCGTGGTCATTGTTACGTGGTCCGCACTAGGCCCCCTTTTTCTTCACTTCTCTTGGTCTTTGATACTTGAGCAGGTTTCACTCCTTTTTGAGCCGATTTTTGACATCTCGTCACTTTGTCAATCAACCCTGCAATCAAGCACAACTTGTGAGCATTTTGGGACTGTTTTTGTATCAATTTATACTCAAAGCATAGGCAAGTAGGGACATAAACACTTTAAAATCCTAACTTATCAACTCCCCCAAACTTAAACCTTTGCTTGTCCTCAAGCAAACAAAATAAGACCCGCCCTTTAAAGGAACATCGCAGTGATTCCAGCTATCCTAAAATAACCTCAGCAAGCATCAATTGGGACTAACAATTGCCCTCAATACGAATGCATCATTAACACATTTAAAATTTTGAAAACTATGGATCAAGTGCGACACAAGAGCATCAAGAGTTAACACATTTCATCAAAGAGCTTTTCTCACTTTGGTCATTGTGGGACCCAAACTCTCACATCCTCAACTCTCCCTAAGCGAACCTCACCTTTTAAATATTGACACACAAATCGAAGCAATGAAATTTCACTCATCTCTCTCAAAAAGGAAGGCCATAAGTCCGGCTCTAAGTACCATATGCTTGCCCCTTATGTAAGTATCCACTAATGTAGGCTCCCTTCAACTTGAGATCAAATAGGGCTTTTGTGGAGTCATTTTGAAGCTTTTAGGCAAGGGTAGGACATATTTTTATTCACGTGGGTTCAATCTTCCCTTAAGCACTTCTTTTGATTCATTTCGGCACAACTTTCTTGGCTCTTTTTGAGGATTTCACTTCTTCACAAGGGGTTAGAGAGACACATTGTCACTCTTTCTTATACAATTCAAAACATTTCTCCTTTTTCTACTTTCTCCACACCTCTCTTTTTTTTTTACTTTTTTTTTCCTTGAATCCCTTTTTATTCTTGTTCACATGAGACTTTCTTTTTGTCCTTTTTCTTTTCTTGCTTTTTCATTGCCTTCTTTTCTTTCTTTTGTACCTTACTGCTTTGCTTCCTTTCTTGTCTCTCCCCCCAAACTTAGATTTTTGCCATTACTCAAGGGAAGATTTGGGTGCAAAGAGGGTAATCGTTTAGAACGGGTATAGGCTTGTAGCATTGGTTCTTGAAAGAAACAGGTTTAAGGCTCAAAAAGGTTAACTAGGGATTATTTCATCGGAAGGCTATGAAATTGTTCAACTTAGCATTTGGATCAAGGAGAGCCTATAATCATTTCTCAAGTCAAATTTCACCTAGGATTTCGCCTCAATAGACATTCAGGGCAAATTCTAGACCATTGGCTCGGGACTTGGACTCAAATTTCAATTCCTCACCACACACGCTAGGGATTTGCTAAAGACATCGAGTCGAGGGCCCACAACAACCTTAGTTATGATTTAAACACACAATGGTCTAAAAAGGCCACACGATGATCGTTTGGTCAACGCAAGAGTCTCAAAGCCACGACTTTCACCATCCTGAACACAACATTATGTCTTTGACCATAGCATCAAAGGCAAATGTGTTAAGCCCAAGTGAAACCTTGCTTGAGGTGCTTTTAACTACGCTTATCAAAAACAAAAGAAAAATCAAAGAAACGGACTCAAACGCTTAAGAAGGTTGTCACGCCATCTATCATTGGGAAGAGCCACCCAGTTCACACAATACTCCACCCTTGGAAAGAACCGTGGCATTAAGAAAACCAAGGGCTTATTGGAAACGCCAAAATCAAAGCAAGCGGCTACGAGCCTAACTACAAAGCTAAAAATGAAAATTTAACGAAAATAGAAAATAGAATGAATATGTACAATAGGGGATAAAATATACAATGGGGGATGAATATATACAGAAATGTAAAGTTATCTACAGCCCAAAGTAAAAAAAACACAAAATCAATAAAAAATAAACTAAGAATCTATATATATACAGTCCTCCAGAAAAAGTAGGGCGCACCCCCACGAGTAAAAGCTGACATTGTCCCAATGCCAACTATCAAATAAATATCAAAACAACAAAAAATATATAGGATCTCCCTAGGCCTGGTCCGTCTGTATGGGAGCATCAGTGGTCCCCAAGTCCTCTGTATGTATGGGAACCTCAGACTGGTTCCCGATCTCCTGCTGCTCAGCTGCTGGGACTGGGGCCTGCTCCTGAACCGGCTGACTGATAGGTGCATCACTAGAGAGGGTCTCCTGTGGGTCTGGTAGCTCAATAACTGCACCAACTGAACTGGGGAGCTTCCTCTTCTTCCTTGGGGGCCTGGGTGCCTGCTCCTGCTCCTGCTGTGGCTGTGGCACTGGTGTTGCTGCTGGGGCTGGATCCCCGAATAACAAGTCTAAAGGCATCTGGTCTGCCAATAGCCTGTCCACATCAGTCCGTAGCACTCTCACCGACTCCTTGGACGCCCTCGACTTCCTCATCTTCTTGTGCTCCTTGGCAAGCTCCCTCAAAGCCTTGCCATGTGAATCTACCGCCATAGTCAAGGCGTCCTAAGTCCTCATAATCTTCTCCTGATTTTCCAGGAGCTTCTGCAGTGTGTCCTCAATGGACTGAGGAAACGGAGTAGTGGAAGGTGCTGAATAGGCCTCAACTATAGCAGACAATGTAGACAACTTGGATGTCGCAGCTGACATCCAGTTGTTCAAACTGGCTAGTGTCCGGCTCAACTGCTAGGCCGTAAAAGGATGAGTCCGGGAAGAAGGGACCCCCGTGTCAACTAAAGTACTGGGGCTAGCAAAAGAGGAGGGTCGTGGAGGCAAATCATCATCAGTGGTGACCGTAGGCATAGTGGAAGGCTCTGTGGGGGGCTCAACCGAAGACACTACCGCCACTGGCTCCTCAGACTGGCCAGTTGGAGTGGAGGAAGGCGGCTTGTAACCTTTGTCTTTGGGGTTGTCTGGCCCCTTCAAATTGTACTAGGAAAATGGAGCCACAGGTTTTACCTTGCCGTCAAACGGTCTCTTCTCCACCTCCAAGTCCCGAAAATACATAGTAAGGGTGCTGGGAAAAGGGTAGTTCCGGTCATTCTCAACCCCGACTGCAGTAATGGTGCGGGAAATCACATTTCCCACATTGATAGGGTAACCTTCCATAATAGAAGCAATAAGAACCGCCCGGGCAAGTGGAATAGTCTGATCATGAGTGGTCGGGTCGAGCCGACTACATACAAAGGTCAACCACCCTCTAGCCTCGAAGTTGAAAGTTCTCCAAAGTATTTTGGTCTCTGCTTGTAGCCATTCTGGAACCGTACCCGGGATTTCCAGGTACGAAGCTAACCACGGACGAACCTCCTCGCCCATTGCTAAATTTTCATTGTACAGGGACTCATCTTCGTCAATGAACCCCAAATACTCATTCAACGCTTTCCCGGTGAAAACCACATTTTTGTTTCTCACTTTTGTCACTTTAGTGCCTTTCATGATATGGGCCACATTGCTGTAAAACTCCTTAACCATATGCTCATTTGCCTTCAAACAATTGTCTTTAAAGAACTCCCAACCCGCTCGAGCCTGAAACTGTCTATGCACATTGGGGTTTAGGGGTAGAAGGTCTTTGTCAATAAAGATCCGCTCAAGTATCAACTTCCGTGCCGACCACCATTCTCTAAATTTGTGGAACACCACCTGGCTGACAAACCAATCTTCCCAAACTTCAGGTTTTCTAGTTCTCTCAACACCCCCAACCTGGGGCACCCCACTGCTCGGTACCTCATTATCACTATTAGTCCCGCCTTCTGCACTCTCCCCAGATACTGAAGCTGTGGGGGAGGTGGAGTATTCACCACTACCTGTTGCTGAGCCATCAAACAACTCAGAATGTATACGTTATGGGGCTTAGGCGGTATGTGAAGTCGGGACTGCAGTAGCTGGCCCTGAATCAGAAGAGAGGTCCTGGGATGGTACGTACTCACTCCCCGATTGGTCGTCTATAGCAATTTGTTTCCTTGTTTTTAGTTTAGGTGGGGAAGTGAGTTTAACTTGTTTCCCTTTTCCTCCCCGGGAGGAGTCACCTCGGCTGGGTTGTTTAGCACCTCTTCCTCGTTGTTTTACCATTTTTTGCAAACAAACACATCTAACATTGTTAGTTGAAGCACATGCAGTGAAACATGTGACTGAATTAAAATTGCAGAAGTAGAATGAAAGTTGCATACACTGCTGCAGAACCAGGCACCACGGACCACACCATTAGGAATGCGGCCGCGTTGGAGGCACCGCGGACCGCGCTAAGGCGACCGCGGGCTGCACTGATCAAAACCCCAAGAAGGGTCATCTCTGAATCTCACAATGCGGTCCGCACAAAATGGGGTCGCGGCCGCGGTGGGCCACCGCGGACCGCACAAACATTACCGCGGCCGTGCTAGACACAAGTGGTTCCTCAGTCATTCAAGCATCACGGACCGTGTGGAAGCGTAGCATGGACCGCGTTAGGGCACCGCGGACCGCGCTAAGGCGACCGCGGGCCGCACTGAGTTAGGTTCAGTGAGTAAACTAAGGATTGCATGCTTTTGTTCTATTTTTTGTTCAACTTTTTACACCTACTTGTCCCTACTCATGTACCCAATCCTTAGTTATTTCAAACTAACATGGAAGCTACCCTAGACTAACAATTCGAAGGCAACTGTAAAGGCAAAGAAGTTACAGACTACTGGCAAGCAATTAAGATAAAAATAAAAATAAAAGAGTAATAATCCAAAAATGCATGAAATGTTACCAGGATTATGAAGAATGAATGCAATATATCCACACAAGCAAGAATCTTAGTTTTGGACGGGGATGAACAGTAGAATTAGGGTTCTGGATTTCCAATTTATAAAAAGGGTAAAATGAGACCCTTGGTCTCTATTTATAGAGCCCCAGTAGGACCCGTACTAACCTATCAGCGCGGCCGCACAAAAGTGACCGCGGACCACGTTGGGTTTATTTGTGTGACCCCTCGTGATGAAGCCTACGCGGACCGCACAGACATGTACCGCGGCCGCGTCAGTCCACCGCGGACCGCACTAACTTGACCGCAGCCGCGGTGAAGAACTTCAAAAAGTCCCCCTTTTGACTCATGCCAGCGCAGACCGCACAAAATGCACCGCGGCCACGTTGGCAATCTTCAGAGACTATGCCATTTTCCAACTTTGTTTTGCACTGTTTCAACACAATCCCTGCAACATCTCATAAATAGTTAGCTCAAAAATCCTAAGCTACATATGGGTTGCCTCCCAAGAAGCGCCTAATTTAACGTCGCGGCACGACGCATGTTACCACCACATCACTTTAGATGAAGAAGCGCCACTACGTAGCTACCATCGAACTTTCCGAGATAATGCTTGACCTGGTGACCATTGACTCTGAAGACTTCACCATTTTTGTTTTTAAGATCAAGAGCACCAAACGGGGTCACGAACACAACTTCAAACAGCCCACTCCACTTTGACTTGAGCTTACCCGGAAACAGACGTAATCGGGAATTAAACAAGAGAACCATATCCCCAACTTTGAACTCCTTGGCCCGAGCATATTTGTCGTGAAGGTACTTCATTTTTTCCTTATACAAGGACGAGCTGGAGTATGCATGGAATCTAAACTCATCGAGCTCATTAAGTTGTTTAACTCTCAGATTTGCAGCAACATCCCATTCTAAGTTCAACTTCCTCAAGGCCCACATAGCCTTGTGCTCCAATTCTACCCGAACACGACAAGCTTTCCCAAACACCAACCGGTATGGGGACATACCAATCGGAGTCTTGTAAGCTGTCCGATAGGCCCAAAGAGCATCATCTAATTTTTTCGACCAATCGGTCCTATTTGCATTTACAGTTTTAGACAAGATACTCTTAATTTCTCGGTTGGAGACTTCCACTTGACCGCTAGCTTGAGGATGATAGGGGTGGTTATTTTGTGATTAACTCCATACTTGGCTAGCAATGAATCAAAAGCTTTGTTGCAAAAGTGAGATCCCCCGTCACTAATGATAGCACATGGAGTGCCAAACCTCGTGAAGATACTCTTTTTAAGAAATGCCACAACACTCCGGGCTTCATTGTTGGGCAAAGCCACGACTTCAACTCACTTGGAGACATAATCTACCACCATCAGAATGTAAGTGTTTCCACAAGAGCTCACGAAAGGACCTATGAAGTCGATGCCCCAAACATAAAAAATGTCTACCTCGAGAATTGTATTGAGGGGCATTTCATCCCTTTTTGAAATTCCACCAGCTCGTTGGCATTCATCACATCTTTTGACCACATCACCGGCATCTTTAAACAAAGTAGGCCAATAAAATCCGCAACTAATCACTTTAGAAGCCGTTCTCGCCCCGCCATGATGGCCATCTAGGGTGAGGAATGGCAAGCTTCCAAAATACCCAATTGCTCCTCTTCCGGGACACATCGTCGAATCACATCATCGGTGCAAATCTTAAACAAATAGGGCTCATCCCAATAATAATCCAAGCTATCCCGTTTGAGCTTCTTCCTTTGGTTAGAAGAGAGATCACACGGGATGATTCCAGTAACAAGATAGTTTGCAATATCGGCGAACCACGGTATTCCACTCATTGACACCGTAAGGAGTTGCTCGTCAGGAAATGTATCATTGATCTCAAGGTCGTTACAAGTCCTCCCCTCCTCCTCCAAACGGGACAAGTGGTCCGCCACTTGATTCTCGCTACCCTTCCGGTTAACAATTTCTAAATCAAACTCTTGAAGGAGAAGAACCCATCTCATCAATCTTGCCTTTGAATCTTTCTTGGTCATCAAATACCTGAGGGCGGCATGGTCGGTGTGCACAATAACTTTAGCCCCCATAAGGATGGAACTTTTCCATAGAAAAAATAATAGCCAACAACTCATTTTCGGTGACTATGTAGTTCCTTTGAGCCTCATTCATGGTCTTTCTTGAGTAGTACACCGGGTGAAACATCTTGTTGATCCTTTGGCCTAAAACTGCCCCCACCGCAACGTCACTCGCGTCGCACATGAGCTCTAATGGTAAGCTCCAATTTGGTGCGGTGATGATGGGGGTAGTGGTCAACTTTTGTTTAAGGATCTCAAAAGCCTCCATGCATTTCTCATCAAAAACAAATTTGGCATCTTTCTCTAGAAATTTACACAACGGGTTAACTACCTTAGAAAATCTTTGATGAACCTCCGGTAGAAACCCGCGTGCCCAAGAAAACTCCTCACTCCTTTGACAGAAGTAGGGGGAGAAAGCCTTGAAATAACCTCGATCTTGGCCTTATCAACTTCAATTGATTCGAGATCTTGTGACCCAACACTATACCCTCTGTTACCATAAAATGGCACTTTTCCCAGTTTAGAACAAGGTTGGTATCTTCACACCGGCCAACACTCTATCCAAGTTTACCAAGCACTCCTCAAAAGAATCCCCAACCACACTAAAATTATCCATGAAGATCTCCAAGATATCCTCTACCATGTCGGTGAAAATAGCCATCATGCAACGTTGGAAGGTCGTCGGAGCATTACATAATCCAAATGGCATTCTGGAGAAAGCGAATGTGCCATAAGGACATGTGAAAGTCGTCTTCTCTTGGTCCTCCGGGGCAATGAGAATTTGATTGTACCCCGAGTAACTATCAAAAAAATAATAGAAAGCCCGGCCTGCAAGACGATCAAGCATTTGGTCAAGGAAAGACAATGAGAAATGATCTTTTCTAGTCACCTTGTTCAGCTTCCAGTAATCCATGCAAACTCTCCAACCCGTCATTGTCCGAATCGGAATAAGCTCATTGTTGTCGTTGGTCACCACAGTCATTCCACCTTTTTTCGGTACACATTGCACCGGAGGAAGTCTATGAACTGTCAGAAATGGGATAAACCACACCTGCGTCAAGCCACTTGATAACCTCTTTCTTTACTACTTCTTGCATAGCCTCATTTAGTCTTCTTTGATGCTCAAGTGAAGGCCTCGCATCCTCCTCCAATATGATTTTATGCATGAAAAAGGTAGGGCTTATACCCCGAATATCAGCTAGAGTCCATCTGATTTCCCTCTTTCTCCTTTGAAGAACTGCCAAGGTGGCCTTAACCTGCATGTTAGTAAGGCAAGAAGAAAGAATGACAGGTAAAGTAGAATTTGAACCCAAGAATTCATACCTGAGGTGTGGAGGAAGTGGTTTCAACTCCAACACCGGTGGCTCCTCAATTGATGGCTTCGTTGGTGGAGTTTTGCGGTTTTCAAGATCCAAAGATAAACTTCTAGGCTCATAAAAATATGAACCCATACCATGCAATGCATTCATGCACTCCACTCTACTAGAAGCATCATTGACATCCATGTTAAGAACCACGGGCTCAAGAGGCTCTTCAACATTGATCGTGGAACTTGTGTCATCCACTATCACGGCTGTGACAATGTCCACAAAAGAACACACCTCCGTGCTATTTGGTTGTCTCATTGATTTGCAAACATGGAATACCACCTTCTCATCTCCCACTCAGAATGTCAACTCACCCGCTTCAACATCAATTAATGCCTTCCCCGTAGCTAGAAAAGGTCTTCCAAGAATAATCGGCACTTCAAAATCCACCTCACAATCTAATATGACAAAGTCGGCCGGCAATATGAATTTATCAACACGGACAAGAACATCATCGATTATGCCCAAAGGTCGCTTCATCGATCGATCCGCCATTTGAAGTATCATTGAGGTAGGTTGAGGTTTCCTAATTCCCAAAGTCTTGAAGACCGAGTACGGCATCAAATTAATACTAGCCCCAAATCACAAAGGGCCTTTGCAAAATCCGCACTTCCGATGGTACAAGGGATAGTAAAAGCTTCGAGATCCTCAAGCTTGGGTGTCATTGAATGCAATATGGCACTCACTTGATGGGTCATCTTAATTGTTTCACACTCCATCGACCTCTTCTTTGTAACCAAATCTTTCATGAACTTCGCATACCCCGACATTTGCTCAAGTGCCTCAACCAAGGGACATTGATTGTGAGGCTCTTCATCATGTCAATGAATTTTTTGAATTGATTGTCACTCTTTTGCTTTGCTAACCATTGAGGATAAGGTGGAGGTGGCCTAGGCAAAGGTGCCTTGGCTTTTTGTACAACCGGCTCGGGCATGTCAATCACATGTTCCCTAGACGGCATCTTGAGTCTCTAACTCGGCCTCATCATTAATATCAATCCGCACATCATTGTTTGCATTTTGATTAACCACATCATCAACAATCAAAGGAACATTATCATCCCGCAACTCAACATCTTCATCCATAACTTGCTTTTGCATTGAGGCATTCACATCACCGCCTCTCCCACTTCTTGTTGTAACCGCCATCACATGATTATTATTCCCACCCTTTGGATTCACCACCGTGTCACTTGGTAGCTCACTCTTGGGACGAGTATTCAATGCTTGAGAGATTTGGCCTAATTGCACCTCCAAGTTCCGGATGGATGTGTTATGCAAAGCTAATTGGGCCTCGGAATCTTGGTTCTTTTTCATCATTTGCTCGAACATGCTTTCAATTCTCCCCATATCACTTCCGGATGAAATCAGACCTTGAGAAGGAAAGGGGGGTGGATTGTTCGGTTGTTGGTACATGGGGGGCTTTTGAAAGCCTTGCCCCCGGTTGCCTTGATTCTCGCTATTGTTACACCCTCCTTGATTGTTGTTTTTGCCCCAATTATTGTTACTCCCATTCCAATTTCCTTGGTTGCTTTGATTACCCCAATTGTTGTTTTGGTTGTTGTTATTCCAATTACCTCCGCCTTGTTGTTGATTGCCCCAATTTCCTTGAGGACGCCATTGTTGGTTGGACGAGTTACCTCTATTCCCTTGGTAGTTGTTGACATATTGGACCTCTTCGCTTTGATCATCATAGCACTCATTTGAATAACCACCACCATCATTGATGTTGTCTTATTGTTCACAATTACCTTGAGGTTGTTTTCCTCTTTGTCTCCTTTTCAACATAGAAACACCTTCCATTGCATTGACTTGGCGCGGGTTTTGGACTTGTTGCAATTGCGCCTTTGCTAATTGATTCATAGTTGTTGTAAGCTCGGCGATGGCTTGGCCATGATCGTGCAATTCCTTGTGCAAATGGATGACCGTGGGGTCACCTTGGGGCACATTTGCTCGGCTTTGCCATGCCGAAGAGCTGTCGGCCATTTCATCAGGTACATCACATGCCTCTTGGTACGAAAGTTTCATAAAGTTTCCTCCAGCCAATTGGTTCACAATACATTGATTCATGGTGTTGATGCCCCGATAAAAGGTTTGTTGAATCATAGCCTCGTTCATGTCGTTATTAGGGCACTCTTTCACCATTGTTCTATATCTTTCCCATATCTCGTGCAAAGGTTCCGTTGGCTCTTGCTTGAAAGCTAGAATTTCATCCCGAAGAGCTGCCATATGACTTGGAGAAAAGAAATTGGAAATGAATTTGTCCGCCAATTCATCCCATGTTGTAATAGAATGATTGGGGAGCCTTTCTAACCAATCCAATGCTTTACCCCGAAGAGAGAACGGGAAAAGCCTCAACCTCAATGCATCCTCAGACACGTTGGTCTGCTTGCTACTCCAGTATGTATCCACGAACCCCTTCAAGTGCTTGTAGACATTTTGATCAGAGGCACCCGTGAAATACCCTCTTTGCTCGAGCAAGGTCAACATAACATTTGTGATTTGGAAGTTCCCCGCCCGGATTTGGGGAGGAACAATAGCACTAGTGTATCCTTGATTTGGTAAACTCTGGGAGCCACTCTCGGTGGTGGCGGAGGAGGGTCTGGAATATTGTTGTTCTCATTTGCATTTACATTGACATGTCGGCCTCTCCGTAGAAGTTGAGGTAAGATCTCATCTGGTTCTAGATCCTCTACCTCCTCCCCAGCTATCACATTGCCGAGAGGGTCATTTGCATTAAGAGCCATTGTACCTGATTGACCGACACAAACAAAATTAGTAAACAAGAAGGAAAGAGAAGTACAACACAAAACTAACTAAACAGATAGTAAACACCGTAAGCTCCCCGACAATGACGCCAAAAAGTTGATCGTTGCCGACGCGACACTACACTATGGTAGAAAGAGCAGATCGCAATAGCTTTTACCCGAATAGAGGTCCGGGATCGAATTTCCACAAGGAGCTAGTAGTGGAGTTGTATTTTCTGTCTAGCCTAGAGTTGTGGTTGTGCTTCTAATGTCACTTCAATCATCTTTTGAGTTTTTGTATTTATAACTAATATTATAAAACTATGGATTAAAGCTAGATTATGTTAGGAGAATATTGCTAAGTTGTAATTAATGGGAAGGAAGAGCACTAGGGTTGTGGCATTACCTTGGTGGCTAATTGACAGGTAGATGTTACTTAGGTTCGATTGACTTATTTGGGAGTTATGTTATAACCGTTGCACAAATTTTACCCACTCTCACACCTCTCGGTAGAGAGAATGATTTTACCCAATTGACTCTCTCGAGACCAATTGGGTTGGCAAATTAGACCAAGCAACTAGGGTTCAAGTAGGGTGATTACTCTCTCGAGATTTAACACGTTAATTGGGACTATCATTTCTTATGAGTCCATCCCAATTCCTTGTTGGGTCAATTTTGAGGTCATAAACTCTCTTTATCAAGAAGAGTTAAACCCACAAAGCTTGAATCAGTGTTTGCAACCACCAATTCTAAATTAAATCATAAAATCAACCCAAATAGCAAACACCCATAGTCAATCTAACCCTAGATGGCAACACCCATCAATTACCCACACTAGGGTTGAGCCACAATCCTAACTATTGGGTTTAGCTACACATAATTAAAGAAGAAACTGAAGAAATAGATGAAGAACTACACATATTAATTAATTACTAGGAAGAAACTACAATAATCTATTGTTAATGGGAAGCAAATATGCCAAAAATGGCTACAACGCCAAGCGTAGCTATTCTCTTGTTCTCAGATCTGACCTCCTCTCTAAAAAAATAGTAAAATGTTCTATTTATACTAGGATGGAAAAAATGCAAAAAAATACCCCTGTGGGGTCAGTGCGGGCCGCATAAAACGGACCACGGCCGCACTGGCTCTTAGGTTTTAGTTGTTTGATGACTTGAACTGGGGAATGCGGACCGCGGCCGTAAAGGCAACTGGCGCGGTTCGCGCAAACGTGACCTCGGACCGCATGAGGACAAATGCCCCTTTTCTGAACCCTATGAACGCGGACCGCATAGAGAAGGAGTGCGGCCGCGAAGCTTCTCCGTAGGCCGCGTGAATCCTACCGCGGCCGCGTGACCTTAGGCTCGAAAAATGTCCAGTCTCTTAACCTCCTAGTGCGGCCGCGGTCATTGTTACGCGGTCCGCAGTAGGCCCCCTTTTTCTTCACTTCTCTTGATCTTTGATACTTGAGCAGGTTTCACTCCTTTTTGAGCCGATTTTTGACATCTCGTCACTTTGTCAATCAACCCTGCAATCAAGCACAACTTGTGAGCATTTTGGGACTGTTTTTGCATCAATTTATACTCAAAACATAGGCAAGTAGGGACATAAACACTTTACAATCCTAACTTATCAAAATCCCCTGTCTTCTTTACTTTCAGTTTCTATAGCATTCTCAGCATTATCTCATATAGGACCAGGTACTCTACAGTTTGATGGACTCATATAAACTAACAACATGCTTTGTTCAGGTCGGTGAAGTCGACACACATCTACCACTTCCCATTCTTCTTTTTTACTATGACCATATTGGCGACCCACTGAGGATACTTTGATTCTCGGACGGAACCATTAGCGAGCAACTTATCGTCTTTTTCGCTGACTGCCTAATTGATTGCAACATTGAACTTTCTCCTCATTTGCCGTACGGGCAGGTAAAGAGGGTCGACATTCAGCCTGTGTGTGGCGATGTCCCTTGGGATTCCCAACATATCTAAATGGGAAAAGGCAAACAAATCGGCATTGTTAGTTAGGAACTCATGGAACTGACCTGGTTCTGAGAGGTTGTGTCCAATATAAGCTTTTTTCGTGATGTCGGTATTATCCAATTGAACGGGGTCGAGGTCTTCTACGGTTGCCTTGCAGGCTTCCACGACATCCGGGTTTTGATGGTTTCTATTTGTATGTCGGGTTTGGTTCCCAATATGGCTGATTGTTATGCTTCCGCACTTGCCCCCTTTAGTTGTTGGGTGTGTGTGCAATCTTGGGCGATTCGGTAGCACTCTTGGGCGATGCGTTGCTCGCCTCAGATGCTGAGTATTCCCTATAGGGTAGGAAATTTGATTACTTGATAGAAACTTGACGGGACGACTCGCATGGCATGTATCCATGGATGCCATGTAATGGCGTTATAGGCTGTTTCCTGGTTCATGACGTGAAACGTCGTTTCCAGAGTGACTCCTCTTGCCAGAACGGGTAACACTATCTCTCCTGAGGTTCGTTCCACTACATTATTAAAACCTGTTAGTGTTATGCAACGTGGTACTATCTTATCCTCGAGTCTCATCTGCATGAGGACTCGTGGATAAATAATACACGCGCCGCTTCCGTCATCCACCATTATTCTTTTTACATCGGTATTCGCAATACGTAAAGTTATAACCAAAGCATCATAGTGAGGGAAATACAAACCGTTGGTATCTGACTTATCAAAGACGATACTATCTTCGAGGTCATCGTACCGTTCGTGAGCGACTGTCCGCTTGAGTTTGTGTGTAGTGGTGAATTTAACATGGTTGATTACCGTATCATCGCCGCCGCCAATGATCATTTGTATGGTACGAGCTGGTGAAGGTGGTTTTGGGGGTCCTTTGAGGTTGATCACGTCCACGAGCGAAGTTAATTCGTCCTCGATCGCTCAGTAGTTCTTTTAGGTATCCCTGATTTAGCATTCTTACCACTTCTTGTCGCAGACCTATGCAATCTTCGGTCTTATTTCCTCTTTCCTGATGGAATTCACATAGAACGTTCGATCTCCGGGTGCTCAAATCTGACTTTATCTTTTGCGGCCACTGCACCTTTGTGCCGAGCTTGTCTAGTGCATACACTATTTCTGAAGGAGAAACACAAAAATTATGAGCACATAACAGTAGGGGCATACCTCTTTCGTTGCGATATGGCGCGGTGTGTCGAGGAATGGCATCTGCATGTCGTGGAGGGGGCGGGATGGATGTCCGGATGTAGGGCTGATGCCTTTCTCGATTGAAACGGGATAGTTGGTCCCTTCGACCATCGTTGCGGCGATCTCTCCTTGTCTCGGTTTGGACCGATGTTAGCCGTTGGATCGGACCATTTAGGTCATCCTCGTCTGCCCTTACTTCGGCATAATAGGCATTATGGATTTCTTCCCACATGGTGGGAGGGTACTTCATGAGTCTACTTAGCAGCTTCTTGGTTGCTTTTGACCCGATTTTGTTCAACCCATTTTGGAAGGCTGCTACCGCCATCCCTTCTGATACGTTTGGTAGGCTCATTCTTACCTTGTTGAATCGGGCTAGGAAATCCCAAAGTCCTTCGCCTGTTGTCTGCCTGACGGCGAAGATGTCATTTACCCTGGCCTCTGCCTTTTTCGCTCCCGCGTGAGCGATGACGAATTTATCTACATTTCTTCGAACGTTGATATTGATCGTGCTGGTAGTTGGGAATACCACGTCAATGCTCCCCCTGTCAGAGTTTCGCCGAACTTTTTCAGCAGCAACGATGGCACCTATTCTTTCGACAGATCGTTGCCTTTTACTGCAGTGACGTAGTGGATTATGTGATCTTCCGGGACCGTGGTGCCATCATATATTTTCAAGTATGGCGGCATTTTGAAGGTTTTTGGAATAGAATGGGGAGCCGCCCCTTCACTATATAGTTGTTCGACGAATCGGCCTACTTCACGTTTTGGTAGCAACTTCAGAGTGCCCGCTATTTTATCGACCCTTTCGTGATGCTCCTTCATCTAATCGCGGAGCGTTTTGTTCTCATTTTCCATATCTTCCATTTTCTTTAAGATGGTCGTAAGTGCATCGTTACCTGCATCAATGACAACATGGGTGTTACCTGTACGTGGAGTTTCTGGCTCATCGGCGACAGTTGCGGTTTTTGCGTGTATTGTGCCTCCGGTATCCCTTTGAACGGGTTTGTCGAGTATGTTGCTCAAGGTATTTGTCAACCATTCTTCTAATAGCCTTTTCACAGCCTGTGGTGCTTCTCCCGCTGGGGGTGTTGAGGTTTCTCTCTCGCGCGAGACAGTCACGCTTTTATGCCGGGGGGGGGGGGGAGGCATCTCCCTCAGGTGTAACGCTTGGCATTACGTTTTCATTGCTTTCCCTGCCGGCTTCGTTGATGGAATTCAGAAAGTTGTTCATGACACCTACTATTGCCTTTAATCTTGCTTCCCCCTTTCCTGCCATTCTTGGTCTTTTCGAGGCTAAGAAGACGAAACTAAAATTTTGGCTATAGAAATCCCCATTGACGGCGCCAAATTGTTTGACTCAAAAGATATTGTAACCTTTTTGAATAAATCAATCAAAGAAAATGAAGGGGTAATCTTAGCTAAGTATAATAATCTCTAGAACCAAAGATATGTAAGGTGAGTACAATGGATAATATTTTTTGATGAATGATCGAACGTTAAAGATGCCAATCGTTTACGTAGGAAAATATTATAGTCAGTGTTCTTAGCTAGAAAGGTGAAAAAAACCCCCTTATAAGGTTGTTTTCCGGTTATATATAAGGGACAAACCCCTTCTGAACCCTAAAAGGCATATTATAGGGAATATCCGAAGGAATATTCCTAATGTCCCCTATTGGACCTACACTACTGTAAAAGACGTGCAGTCTTTGTTCGCTTGTCTATCGTCCTTCACAAGACGTCGAGCTACGATAATCTCGTCGTTTGTCGTATTCATCAATGGTCGTGGTTGTCCAAATTTGAACCCGTACACCTACGTAGTTCGGCTCGGAAGATTTGCACAAATAGTATCATTTCGCCTGACAGTTCAAACTTTGTCCCCATTTAAGGAATATGCACCAAAATAACCTCGGCATTAGACATCCCGAAGAGTGAAACATTAATCTTTCACGAGATTTGTTCAGCGAGACATAATTTTAGTACAATCTTCATTCTGCCAAATCGTTTACAAGTCTTATCAATCGACAAATCTTGAATTGTTTACAAATTATGATGGGCGGACATAATTTTGATACGATCTCCATTTTACCTATCTTCCTAAATTGTTCTCAAGTTTTACAAAATTGACAAATCTTATCTTAATTACAAATTACGTTAGTGAATCATTACTTTAGACTTTAGTATACTGTTCATTACCTCTCCTCTTAATTTGTTCATAATTCATAAATCTTGCTGAATTGATAAATATTTCATGTATTGTTTAATTGGTCAAAAATCAAAGTTTTGCTCAAATCATCTGTTTCTTAAGAAATTGAAAGTTTAGTAGCTACTACTACTATTTAGCGATTTTCAGTTTAAATGAACTTTTTTGTTTTTCGAAATTTAAACTATGTAAACTTTGACCAATATTTTAAACTGTATTTTTTTTATTATATTGGCATGAGAAAATATAATTTATATTAATATTTGTATAGTTTTTTAATATTTATATTGTAATTTTAAAATATTAAGTTAATCTAATACATCCTATCTCTCAGATTTATATCCCCCCTTCCTCCCCTCTCTTTTTCTTCTTTTCTTCTTCCTTCTCTCCCTCTCCTCTACTTTTCTGTGGTGAGACCATTCCAACCCTAACACCATTTCACACCAAATTTTACATCAAATCGGTGTAACATCAAATTTACTCCAATCATTACACCAATTTTTACACAAAAAAAAATATTTTTTCTCTCTCTTCTATATTATATTATTATCTTTTATTTTAATTTTATTATTTATTTTCTTCAAACAAATTCTATCTTTTTTTTTCATATTCATCAAAAATAATTCACATTCACCACTTATATAATCATTTATTACAAAATTATTTTAAATCAATTTTAATGTATCCTCCTTTGATGTGCTTTTAATTATAATGTATTTTTATTTTATGTATTGTTAATTTTCTTTTTTAAATTTTAGTTTTCACTTTTCAATTTTTAGCAACATTAGATATCTTACATTTGCATTTTTCATTTTTAAATAATGGTTATATTTCTTTTTATACAATTATAATAATAATAAAATTAACTTATAATTTTATATAAATATAATATATACAAAATTAATATATATATAAAATAGGATATAAAATTAAAATTATAAAGATCGTAATATAAAAATTAATTATATACACAATATATGATAAACTAAAAGTTCAAAAAAATAAAAAGATGAATAAAATAATAATAAATCAAATTTGGTGTTGGTGTGACACTATTCATACACTATAATGATGCAAGATTTGGTGTTCTATTGGAGCAAAAAAAAAAACCAAATTTTACATTAAATTTAGATTTGGTGCAAAAAATAGTGCACCCTTGGAGATGCCCGAGAGTATTGGAAACAATTTCTCTACCTTCACTAGGTAGGGTAAGGTTTGCATATATACACTATCCTTTCCGGACCCTAATTATAAAAATATACTGAGTATGTTATCGTTATTGTTGTTGCTGAGTTAATCTAATTCAATTTAGCTTTAAAAAATTAGTTAAATTGACTCTGAAAAAAACGAATAAATTCAATAAATTGGAACGAAAGAAGCATTTTTATTTGTTGTAAGAGAAAAATGATCTTTTTTGCATGACAGAGAGAGTAGCCCACTGGATGCTCTTTCTGGGTCTGTACACTATATATATTTTTGAAACTTCGCCCAATTTCCATATCAATGGCGATAAGAACTCTTCTTCGCGCCAGAATAAGTACTCACCATTTCCCCCTCACAATCTTCCATCACAATCACATACCACCTACCAACACCAACATCTACAGCCATCAGTTCGCATCCCTTTTGCACAAAACTAATTTCACTTCCAGTCCAGACGTCCCACCCTCTAATTCACACCTAGTAATAAGTGAACTCTCTCGCATCCTAAGCGATTACAGAAATCCCCACAACGACATTGAATCAGCTCTCAATCCATTCTCCGACAAGATTTCGGCTAACATAGTTGAGCAAGTTCTTAAACGCTGCAAAAATCTTGGGTTTTCAGCTCACAGATTCTTCATTTGGGCAAATAAATTATCGGGGTTTTATCATAGTAAGGAAAGCTATCACATTCTTGTTGATATTTTAGGAAGTAGCAAACAGTTTCCTTTGTTGTGGGACTTTCTTGTTGAGTTAAAAAGGAACAAATCTTGTGAATTAGGTCAAGATATTTTCTGGCTTGTCTTTAGGTCTTCTAGTAGAGCTAATTTACCTGTTGATGCAATTAGGAGTTTTGATAAAATGATTGATTTTGGGATTACACCGAGTGTAGTGGATGTTGATCAGCTTTTGCTTGCATTGTGTAAAA
Source organism: Nicotiana sylvestris (assembly GCF_000393655.2). Classification (NCBI taxonomy): domain Eukaryota; kingdom Viridiplantae; phylum Streptophyta; class Magnoliopsida; order Solanales; family Solanaceae; genus Nicotiana; species Nicotiana sylvestris. The sequence goes on from NC_091066.1 coordinate 26,181,019, forward strand.
GAAAGCATATGAAAGAAGCCAAACAGTTCTTTGATAGAGTTAAAGATGGGTACATGCTGAGTGTGAAATCTTACAGCATTATGATAAGGGGATGGGGAGAAATGGGAGAAGTAGTTGAGGCACAGAAACTGTTTGATGAAATGCTTGAGCGAGGTTTTTCAGTTGATTTGTTAGCTTATAATAGCATTTTGGAGTCAGTGTGCAAGGCAGGAAAAATGGACGAGGCCTATAACTTGTTCATGAAGATGAGGTCCATGGGATTAAGGCCTGATGCTTTTACGTATGCTGTTTTTATTCATGCTTATTGTGTAAAGGACGATATTCATGCAGCTTTTAGGGTCCTTGATCGGATGAAAAGGTACAAGCTTGTGCCTAATGTATTTACGTACAATGTTATCATCAAGAAGCTTTGCAAGAGTGACAAGGTTGAGGATGCTTACCAACTGATAGATGAGATGATTGAACGAGGGGTAAAACCTGATTGTTGGAGTTATAATACAATCCTTGCTTGTCATTGTGATCATAGCGAAGTCAATTTGGCACTTAGGCTGATCTCAAGAATGGAGAAGAACGGTAGCCTGCCAGATCGTCATACATATAACATGGTGCTTAAAATGCTCATAAAGGTCGGAAGGTTTGATAGAGTTGAGAAAGTATGGGAGAGTATGGAAGGCAGGAAATTTTATCCTTCAGTCTCAACATATGCTGTTATGATACATGGTCTCTGTCAGAAGAAAGGCAAACTTGAGGAAGCATGTAGATATTTTGAAATGATGATAGATGAAGGGATCCCGCCATATGGTGAAACCTGTGAATTATTGCGGAATAGACTTATAGGTTTAGGATTTGCAGAGCAAAAAGATATTCTTGCGGATAAGATGGAAAGAAGTACTTCTTGTTTAATTCAAGAGCTAACAAACATAATGAGAGGAAACAAGGCCCGTGCCAGATTGAGACGTGAAGAAGAAACTCTGATAGTGATGAGTAAAAGAGTTCAATGTGCCGGAGAAGTAGAATAGCCTCAATTCCTTTGGTCAAGGTGATACATATTCTTAATGCCTGTTGTTTGTTTGCCGCTGCATGCTTGACATTTCTCTGTTTACTTTTACTGGTAGCAGCTAGTGATGTTGACTTGGTCGTTCTTGGAGGCTACTTCTCGCGGAGATGGAAAACTGTAGCCTAAGCAGCAAAACTTTCCTAATTGATCTTTGTTATAGCCAGCTGTAGCAAAAAAGGTGCTGTGATAAGTTTCTTGATCCGTAGCCGAATAAATGACTCTATTTGCTTGTAAAGTATCTAGATGTGGTGCAGCAGTAAAGCACCAGGTTTGCAAGAATATTGACCTCAAGTTGCATAAAGAGCTTATTGAGGTTCTATGAGTGGATATGTGGATTTGGACAACTGGCTTTCTTAGTAAAGGAATGGCGGACATGTAGTTATCACTTGGAATCCCGGGTTAACATTGGGCTCTGATGAATGTTGTGTTAAGCCACTTAGCTGAAGAGAGATCACTTTACAAGAATAAACAAGGGCAGCAAGATTGTTAGCTACTTAAATTAGCCTGTCAACCACTGCTCGAGGACACCTTTAAGAGTTTCCTTTATTGTTATCAGGGCATCTTTGAAATGCTCAAATGCTATCCTTCTGTGTTTTTGTTGGAACTAAAGAAGTAAATGTTGAATCCGGGGTTTTTTAGGAGATGCAGATGCATAATTAGTGAATGTGCTGCTTCTGCTATCTATTGTAGTTTCTAGTTTGTGAAGTTACTAGATCAAAGCTGCTGGTAATGTGATTCAGGAGTGTTGTATCAGTCTATGATTGCAGATGTGATGGCAAGTTGGTTGCTTGGGAATTGACCAGGAAGGGAAATTGCAAAAGGTGTTTACCAGTTCATAGAACAATCCTCCAAATATTTAGCAGCATGTTCCTTCGGGTAAGGTCAATGTTCTCCCCAGTCACTAGGTACGGTGATGATGAAAATATTGGCTCAAATCTTTTGGAGGATCTGATGTTTTTGTAGCTTGTAATGTCATTTTTACTTATATTTATGTCGTCATTTAAGTTTACTAAGTTTCCAACCTTTCATTTTACCCATACCCACCCATCTCCCTCATCCCAAGTAGGAGACTGGTTAATTTTTTCTTTACAAGATGAACAATAAGGCTTTTGATTGTTTACATGGTTCAAACTATTTTTTAAGGTTTGGCAACTTATTTGACATCTTTAGATATTATTTTAAGATGTAAACAAAGGCTGCTAGGGCCATAGCCAGCTAGTGGCGGAATGCATTTTCAAATCTCTACTACTCTTCTTTTCTTGATCTCCTCCACCCTTCAAAACAACAACAACTAAGCTTCAACTCCAAGTTAAGAGGTCGGATATATGAATCCTCGCTATCCATTTTGCTCTATTTAGGCCTGTTTCGTGCAAATAGTTAATAAATTAGCTTCTCTAACCTTTAGAAGTTCTCTATATTTCTACTGGCTTACAAATCTCAGAACAAGATTAAAATGAACTCCTATCAGATATTGGTCTAATACGAGTGTACCAACAAAAATTCTCCAACCCAAAAAAGAAAAATTATTTTCACAATGGAAAGACGTAAATGTGAAAAGTCAGTGACGAAGTAATAAAAATGTTCATCTTCTTGGTCTGTTATCATCGCCCGGAAGCTACTTTGGAGTTTTCTAAGAGGTGGGTTCAAAACAAGTACACTTAGATTGCATAAATCTTTGATCTACTATCATTGCCCAATAAGGGCTGGCTTTTTCTTTTTGAAAAAAAAATGACAAGAAGAGTATAAGTCGAATTATAGACTACATTATTACTAACTGAAAAATTTGTGGTATAAGTCGAATATATTGATAGGATAATAGGGAAAATTTGATACTACTGACTAAACTGCTTGGGCTGCAAATATTAATTACTCTTGAATTTTCTGATGGATGGGTGCAAAAAGAGTTATGGTATAACTATAATTGTACTTGACTGCTGGTAACCTTTCCATGTAGGGGTTCTGATTTTTCTAAGTCAAGCATATGACTGGCTAAAATTGCAGGCACTTGGATTTGGTTTTGTTGTTGAAATGCTGCAGCTATGGGTGTATTCGAGTAGATTGCTATGGTAGGCTGATTCAGATGAGGAGGGATGTGAGTTTCACAATTTGAGAAGTTACAGAGAATGTCTTGCCAACTGATACATGCTGGTAAAATTCTAGCTCAATTTCGCAAGGATGCCCGTGATGTGCAGTTGTGTGATGGTGTTGGAATAGCTCTTTCGCTGAACGCTACTTTGTTTTTTTCTTTTTTGATAAGTTGCTGAATTCTACTCTTGATTTGCCCAAGTTTGAAGTGGCTGCATACTTGAATGAATCAATATAATCAATTTTCTGAGCTTTATTTTTGTTACATCATTTTCTTTTCTGTTGGAATTTTGTATGCTAAAGGTACTTAATGAGTCTTTTAGGATCCTTATGGTTTTGAGTTGTTGAATCATTATGGTCTCTTGTGTAATCAACAGGACAATTGTCTTCTTGAACCTATGTGGCTTTACATTCTTTAGAGATTCCTTCTGAATCTAGCATTTGTTGACTACTCTATCTGATCATCACTCTGAATGACTTTTTGGCATCATATTTAAGTAGTTTTGTTGGTATATTTGACATAAAGTGATTAAACTATTTCTTCCAACTTGAATGGCTTTGCTGAAGTGGTAAAGGAGCTTTCGGATGAGATTGCATCAAAAGAACATGCAAGAGTTGATTGCAGTAAACTTTATTGAGAACGTTCTTTGTGCTGGAGCATGTTGTATTCAATCGCTCTCTGCATTGAGTCAAAGGAGGGTTCCTTATCTCAAAAAGAATAAAAAAGAAACAAGAAAAGAGAATGATTTGAAGAAAGTATAGGTACTAACTGGTAACTAAAGTTTCCTTGAAATCCTTAGACCGATCATTTCTGCAGGCTGCTCTTCAGAGGATTTGGTTATTCATTATGAGTAATGCTTATTCCAATTTTTTTCATTTGGTGTACTTGTTATTTCAATATCTTAGGTACCCTGCTGCATGCAAAAGCTGCACTTTCATTCTTGTTATAGCACTTCGCTTTAACAGAGCATTGGAGAAGAAAGCATTTGAGCTTCTACAAGCTATACCAGAATCCTTCTTATCACTTCATGTGCGATTTCAGTCTGACATGGTAGCTTACAGTCAACGTGAGTACTCCAGTCTTTCTCCTATATTGGTAAATCATATAGAAGCTCGGCGGGGGGATATAAAACCTTGGATCTAATTAATGGACATATTTGGAGAAGCAGTGGGAAGTGCCCTTTTAAACCAAATGAAACTTGCCTCCTCCTTCAGGATCTCTTCATTCCTACAGACAACAACAATTTATTTGGCAGCTGGTGATGGCCTGAAGGAACTTGGCGGAGAGGAGTTATTATCCGAACATATTACTGGCTACTTAGTACTTACTATCCAAACATATACATGGATAAGATGGTTGCAGCAATGCGAGCTTTTAAGGGGTTGCGTAAGACACCCTCACACTGTTCTTTAGAAGGAGGGCTTTGGAAGTTAACCTATCAGGAGCTTAACTGGAAGGAATTAATAGAAACCCTGTGGCAGGTTCATAAAGATGATTTCATAATGGGTAGAGGTTCTGCTCTAGCAAACTGTTTTTGCGACCTTAAAGTATGTTGTCTTGTACCTGTTCCTATGTTGGTTCGTTTCTTTTTCTTTGTACCAGCTAGCTAGTTTAAAAAGAAGAGTTATAGCCCATTTCGCCAAGCTGTTATTTTGAGAAGTATTTTTTTTTCAAAAGTGTTTTTCTCAAAAATACTTTTGGTGAGAAGTAGTTTGTGTTTGACTAATTAATTTGAAAAGCACTTCTGAGCAGCAATTAGTGCTTGACCAAGCTTTAAAAAACTGCTTCTAAGTATATTTTTCTCGAAAGTGCTTCTCAAAAATGTGCTTTTGGAGAAAAACTATTTTTTTCTGCTTCTCCTCAAAAACACTTTTTTTCCTTCCAAAAGCTTGACCAAACGCCTCAATTTTTTGCAAAAAGTGCTTTTGTCCAAAAAAACACTTTTGACCAAAAATAAGCTTGGCCAAACGGGCTATTAGTTAACTTCTATAAACTGACTAACGTTTACATTATTAGATGACTACGGTCTTAGGTAAATCTGCCATAATGAGCGGAAGGATTTAACCTGTCATAGAAGGTAACCGGGAAAATAGGATTGAAACTTGTTACAACAAGGAAAACTATGCTACACTAGGTTAAGTTATAATGATGGTATAATTTTTTTCACCTTTATTGTTATAAGTTAAATCTTAAAAAGATTTTCTTCTTTTAGATGCAGAGTTTTTTTATCAGAAAAATTGAAGGGTCAATTTATTCATGTATTTCAACTTTGCGTAGCTAGTTTTATATTGAGATAATTCCCTTGCTTTATATACTCGGTTTGTTTTCTTTTTTCCTTTCCTATTCCAGGTAAAAACCTCACGGTGTTAGCAAGTTGTAAATTATTTTCCATGGTTGCAACAATCATAGGATAACTTATATTTTACACAATGAGCTTTCGCATAAAAGTGATAAAAAGGGATATTATCTCCTTTTAGTTCTAAAATTTTATTATCAAAGCTTACTGGGTAATGAAATTATCTTTTGACTCTTGTGTGATGCCCTCGATTTTACCATAAAAGAAGAGGAGAAAAGGAAGCTATTACTCCCTCCGTCCAGATTTTTGTGTCGTACTTTCTTTTTTGCAAGTCCGGTGACCCTTAATGTTGAACGTAGGTCGCTTCTCACTATTTCACTTTACGTGAACCTATTTCCTTTTTGGTGCATTTTAAAAAAATGACCCCTTTTTAAATTTGATAACAATTTAGCTTAAACTTACAATTATACCCTTAATGAGAAGTTTTTATAACCACATAAATACTCTGGCCCCTTTTTGATTTGTTTAGAACCACAAATTCCAAAAGTCTTCATTTTTTGTTAAACTCCGTGGCCAGTCAAATAAGTTCACATAAATTGGAACGGAGGGAGTAGTATGTTTGGCCATTCAAAAATATTCTTTTTCTAAAATATGTTTGGCCAAGCTTTTAGAAAAAAAGATTTAAGTAGAAGCAGAAGGAGTTTTTGAGAAGCAGAAAAAGTAGCTTCTTCTCAAATGTACTTTTTTGAAAAATACACTTAAAAATATTTTTTAAACCTTGAAAAAAAATATTAATTGTTGTTCAAAAGTATTTTTTTAATTAATTAATTAAGTATAAATTATTTCTAACCAAAAGTATTTTTTTTAAAAGTACTTTTAAAAAAAATACTTTTTCTAAATAAGATGATTTTAAAATTTTGACCAAACATGCTATTAGTTTCGTCAAACCATAACGTATAGACACTGATAGTTCAGAATATGACACTTGTCTAATCCACTTAAGATGCATCTTTTTATTTGAAACTCAAATCCATTTAACTTATATATAATTTATAGAGCATAAAATATTTTTGTACTGGTGTTGTATTTTAATTTATATAACAAATAACATAATTTATTTTTAAGTCAATCCACTCAAATTAGTGACCTCTAAGCTTTAAGTAATTGTGGGGCCAGAAGTGGCGAACTCGTGGCACCAGGCATGGAATAGGGACAGTTCATTCTCTCGAACACTCTTCTCTGCAGTAAATTAAAAGGCGGCACATTGTTGGAAGAATTAGCAAGAAACTTCTCAAAGCTTTGATACTCTACTACTACTGCTTTCTTTTTCAAGCTGCTGCTAGAAAGTTTTAGAGTTATCCTTACATTCTTATGAAACTGTATTGGTCAAACTTTGATTGTCGCAACCAAGTTGACTGTAGCAACCAAGTTGACTGTCGCAACCAAGTTGACTGTCGCAACCAAATTGGTCAAAATAACGTATAGACACTGATAGTTCAGAATATGACACTTGTCTAATCCACTTAAGATGCATCTTTTTATTTGAAATTCAAATCCATTTAAGTTATATACAATTTATAGAGCATAAAATATTTTTGTACTGGTGTTGTATTTTAATTTATATAACAAATAACATAATTTATTTTTAAGTCAATCCACTCAAATTAGTGACCTCTAAGCTTTAAGTAATTGTGGCCAGAAGTGGCGAACTCGTGGCACCAGGCATGGAATAGGGATAGTTCATTCTCTCGAACACTCTTCTCTGCAGTAAATTAAAAGGCGGCACATTGTTGGAAGAATTAGCAAGAAACTTCTCAAAGCTTTGATACTCTACTACTACTACTTTCTTTTTCAAGCTGCTGCTAGAAAGTTTTAGAGTTATCATTACATTTTTATGAAACTGTATTGGTCAAAATTTGACTGTCGCAACCAAGTTGACCGACCTCCCGCCTAAGTAATCGGGCAGCAAAAGTTAATATAGCCCACTCTATATCTCCTCCCCGATATCCGACGAGTCGGTAAGAACGGCATCTAAAAGCACGACTAAGACACGTTTGAGGTAAGAGGACGTCGAGCCGAGCAAAGGGCAAGGGTGTCATGACTATATATAGTCAGGGAAAGCTTTCAACAAGGGGGGCTGCTTCTCCTATCTCCTTCAAAAGCTGAAAAGCTCTCTTCTAGTTTTCTTGATTGAAAAGAGTGAATCTCTAGGAAAACCTGTAAAGCGGTCTCCTCATCGATTGATGGGAGATACAATGTTGAATCTCAATAAGATCATTTATATTTCTTTCATCCTAAGTAAGATCCACACTGCTAGCTCTTTGATCTGGAATTTATTATGTCTGATTAAGATTTACCCCTTCATCTTTGATTGATTTGTTCAAAAAGGTTTCAATATATTTTGAGACAAACAATTTGGCGCAGTCTCTGGGGATTTCTTAATGAAATTTCCTAGCTTCTCCTAGATCAAAGACAAGAAATACAATTGCTCACAAAAAGGAGCGCGAAGAGAAAATCAACCCACGCGAAACGAAGGAGCGCAGTAGGGGGAGGAGAGCCGAGCAAAATAATCAAGCTTAGAAACCTTCGCCCCATCAACTACCGATATGCCAAACAAGGCGAACGACATTACTAATCAATTCTCCCCCATCGGACCACCGGATGGGGGCAAAGAAAGTCTCATTCTAACTCGCCTCCCAGTCTCAACTCAAATAGGAATATAATGGCCACACAGGCGAACAAAAAAAACAACACTTAAATTAAAGGACGAAAAACTACTGCAAAACAACTGTGATACCTCCCACCAGCGATACCTCCGAGTTGGAAGACAGGAGCCAGACAAGGGAACTACAATCCGTGCACAGAGCGAACCTAAGCAAAACAACAACATTCTACATTCTCCAACGTTGCACCCTCCATTGCAAGCACTGCCAAACGGACTAGGACTCTCTCGCAAGATATCTGGCTCTCCAAAAACTGGGACTGACGACGGGTTACTATTTCGATAAGTTTGAAATAACACCCTTTAAGGCCAGGGGCCTTTGCCAAAAAGAAGAACTTGACCTCGATCGAATGACGACGGGTTACTGTTTTGATAAGTTCGAAATAACACCTTTTAAGGCCATGGGCCTCCTCCAAAAGAAAAGTTCGATCTCAATCGAACCACGACGGATTACTATTTCGATAAGTTCGAAATAACACCCTTTAAGGCCAGGGGCCTTCGCCAAAAAGAAGAGTTCAACCTCGTTCGAACGACGACGGGTTACTATTTTGATAAGTTTGAAATAACACCCTTAAAGGCCAAGGGCCTTCGCCAAAAAGAAGATCTCGACCTCGATCGAACGACGACGGGTTACTATTTCGATAAGTTCGAAACAACACCCTTTAAGGCCAGTGGCCTTCGTCAAAAAGAAGAGTTCGACCTCGATCGAACGACGACGGGTTACTATTTCGATAAGTTCGAAATAACACCCTTTAAGGCCAGGGACCTTTGCCAAAAAGAAGAGTTCGACCTCGATCGAACGACGACGGGTTACTATTTCGATAAGTTCAAAATAACACCCTTTAAGGCTAAGGGCCTTCACCAAAAAGAATAGCTCGACCTCGATCGAACGACGACGGGTTCCTATTTCGATAAGTTCAAAATAACACCCTTTAAGGCCAAGGGCCTTCGCCAAAAAGAAGAGTTCGACCTCGATCGAACCACGACGAGTTACTATTTCGATAAGTTTGAAATAACACCCTTAAAGCCCAGGGGCCTTCGCCAAAAAGAAGAGTTCGACCTTGATCGAACGACGATGGGTTACTATTTCGATAAGTTCGAAATAACACTCTTTAAGGCCAGGGGCCTTCGCCAAAAGAAGAGTTCGACCTCTCGAATGACGATGAGTTACTATTTCGATAAGTTCGAAATAACACCCTTTAAGGCCAAGGGTCTTTGCCAAAAAGAAGAGCTCGACCTCGATCGAATAATGACGGGTTACTATTTTGTTAAGTTCGAAATAAGACCCTTTAAGGCCAAGGGCCTTCGCCAAAAAGAAGAGCTCGACCTCGATCAAACGACGACAGGTTACTATTTCGATAACTTCGAAATAACACCCTTTAGCCAAAAAGAAGAGTTCGACCTCGATCAAACGACGACGGGTTACTATTTCGATAAGTTCAAAATAACACCCTTTAAGGCCAAGGGCCTTCGCCAAAAAGAAGAGTTCGACCTCGATCGAACCACGACGAGTTACTATTTTGATAAGTTCGAAATAACACCCTTTAAGGCCAAGGGCCTTCGTCAAAAGAAGAGTTCGACCTTGATCGAACGACGACGAGTTACTATTTCGATAAGTTCGAAATAACACCCTTTAAGGCCAAGGGCCTTCGCCAAAAAGAAGAGTTAGACCTTGATCGAACGATGACGGGTTACTATTTCGATAAGTTCGAAATAATACCCTTTGAAGCCAAGGGCCTCCGCCAAAAAGAAAAGATTTAGACCTCGATCGAATAATGACGAGACACTCTCTCGATTAGGTCGTAACACTTCTGAGGCTAAAAGCTATCAGAAAGAAAAACTGGGACTCGCCATACATGCATCTATCTCACACAAAAAAGTCAAAAACAGTTGAAATAAAGGTAAAGTACAAGGCAAATAATGAAGAAAAGACTCCTTTATACAAAGTTATTGTGCGGACTATCGCCGCTTATACATGGCCCAAGCCAACAGTAGAAAAAGAAAGGGGGGAGAAACGACAACAATGGATGACGAACAAATATAAAAAAGAAAAAAACAAAACAACAACAAGCAAATAAAAATAAGAGCAGACAAAGGCAACATTCTTCATTCGACATCATCACCGCCATCACCATCACCATCACCGTCTCCAAGAATCCCTCCATCACTATCATCCGCACCCCTATTAGCTTCAGGCGTCATCGCATTGTACCCATAATTGGTGCGAGCCTCCCCCACTTTCTCGCACTTCCTCATAGGCGGCCTCAGTCACAGTACCCGCCTCCCACAAACTCTTATATATATATCCCGCTGGGCTTCGGCATAAATCCAAAGCTCGTGCATATGGCGGGGAACAACGGTAGAGGAAGACTCAACCTGAGCCAACAGTTGCCCATTTTCTGCCTCCAATGCTGCGACCCGATCTCCCAGAACTGATGCCTCTTGGTCAATCTCGCTGATGCGCTCCTAAAGCCTTGCCTCCATAAGGGTAGATGTCGCTCTCTTCGACTCTTGTTCGGATTGAAGGACGCAGATGGTGTTCTCCAGGGCCGCCGCCCTCGCCGAAGCCTCGAACCAAGCACTCTCGATGCTCTCCAACCCAACAACCTTGCTCTCCAGCCCGATCAATTTCCCCATCCATTCCACGCTCATCGCCTCGACCTTGATCAAGTTCTGATCCATCTCCGACTGCATCGACCTCAATCTCTCCTGCAGATGCTCACATTCTGCGGTGACTCCCTTACCCAACTCGAGCTCCTCATCCTTAATTCAAAGTTGCTCCTCGAGCACACTTTTGCTGCAGATGGCATGCATCAACTCCTGGTCCCGTTTCTCCAACTCCTCGCCAAGAGCCCGGTTACCAGGGTTTTTCTTTAGCTGCTCATGCATCTCACGGCACCTGTTGCGGTAGCGACGATACTTCTCCAACATCTTCAAGAAAATCCTGGCCCGAGTGTTGGCCCTGCGAATGCTTTCCACTTCCACCATATACGTCTGGAAAATGCAAAGACGGGATTAGACCAATATTTTCAAGAATGGCGAAGAAAAACAAAAGTAAAATGCAATGTACCCTTAAGCCCATGGTGGCCACCTCATCCATCAAATCAGCATCAGGAACAGACCGAAGGGCTGCATTTTCGGCTTCGAAGCATAGCAGGATGAACTGCGACACCAGATCCTCTTTGTTCCCAAAGAGGTTGACACCGGAAGGGATTTGAAGAATACGGGTCGAGCCCTCCACATGAATCACTGAGTGGGTAAGGCCCTCTTCAAACATCCTGACATCATCAGGGTCGAGGTCCGACTCAGATTCGTAATCATCAATCGCCACGCCTTTCCCTCTTTTGGCACCCGAAGGGAGAACACGACCAATTGCAGAAGACGAGGGTACGTCCGAAACCATGATGGCGGCCCCGAAAGTCTGATTCTCCGCCAGGACAGGTTGGCGATCACCGACAATAGCAGGAGCTTCCGACTGAATTGAGGCAATGTCCTGTTCTGTCCCTACGGGGGGGGGGGGCATGACAACATCTCCTCAAGATGCCATCGTAGGAGAGTCATCTAGATGAATCACTATTGGGGCCGCAGTCTCAAACTCCACCCTTCGTCTCTTCGACGACCCCTCCTCTTCCCTAGTAGATGGTGATTCACCCGTCGGGCGAACAACATAGGTCGGGACCTCTTCCTGAGAGGTGGCCCTCGCAGGAGTAACCAAGGCCACAGACTCAACTGAAGCAGCCCTCGATGAAGGTTGGGCGATGGGTACCATGGCAGGGTGAGCAGATGAGGCCGACTGACGAAAAGCTAACGAAGGGGCCCTTGCTCTCCGTACTCTCCCTGACATCGACAAACAATACATAAGAAGCCAAGAAAAAAGAGAGGAAGAATAACAAACAGAAACTCCATCTCACCTGTAAGAGGCCTGCGTCCGAACCTGTCATGAAAGGTCGACCATGTGCGAATCCCCACTGTATGGGGAAGGAGGGCACCCACCCAGTCTTGAATACCTTCAACAGGCGGAGGGGGCAATCTCTCAGCTGCAAAGACATGATAAAGTTTAGTACCATAACAGGAAACAGTCGGGTATCTCAGCGACTGAAGATACAAAAACTCACGCGTAAAGTTTCACTTCTCAGGGAATACCATTAGGTCCACCACAATGTGCTCAGTCCGTATGTAAAAATAATTCTCGTAGAAACGACGGTTGGTCCTGTCGTCCATCCTCACCACCAGACTCCTCGACCCTCGAGGACGCATGTGAATCATCGTACCACGGATAAGTTGAAGGCGAAGATGCTAAGCATATGGTCCAAAGCGACCTCACGACCGGCGAGTTCTGCGTACTTAAGCAGCATAAAGAATAACTTGTACACATACGACGAAAGTTGGGCAGGGCATACCTCGTAAAAATGGCAAAAATCCACCACCAACAAAGGAAGAGGAAGTGTGTACCCTACAATGAAGGGGTAGGCGTAGAACGCGCAGTATCCGGGGCTGTCGAAATGAACTATGTATTTCCCCACTGCCGGCCACATATCAACATAATTGGGGATTCCCCACCATTCTTTTAGCTCTGCAATGTCCCTCTCTCTCATAATGGAGTGAACATGTTTCGGTTTGACCCCGGCGAGAGTACTGAAGTCAGTCGGCTCTCTCCCAGGGCGAGGCAGGATCTCAATCACTGATGGGACCTCCTTATCTTCCACCGCGTCTTCCCTTTCAGTGACCTGAGCATCACTTTACGGTACCGGGTTAGCGGCAGGGAGATTGTTGCGAGAAGAATCACCAGCCATTTTTATCAAAAAACACGCCAAAGAAATAACAAAATGAAGAGATGTGAGTTTTCAGAGAACAAGGGGGCACACAGAAATTCGAGGTGTCATAAAGAAAATATATCTGCAGGATTCTCCCAAGTAAAAGATAAAAAAGTGTGTCAATCGAATGACAAGCTCCCTCTATTTATAAGAGACATAAATCCCCCGAGCACGAAACCCAAGAGTCGCCAATCGAATCTGATAGGGAATGAAACGTTTCAGTTCCCCAGGAACGTGTGTAATAATGGCAATAACTACGAAACAACGCTTCAATACCATACGATGTTTCGATTCCGAAACCGTCGCAACGATCCATGGGAATCGACAGAACGTCGCCACTCCGCCAAAAACCCATAAAATATAACTAAGGAACGAAGAGTCGTAAGTCAGATTTCTCTCAAATTTGTAACAATCATGATTTGTCTACCGAGCGCGACAGAGGACGATCCCGACAAACGGAGGGACTAACTGTATTGGTCAAAATCTGACCGTCGCGACCAAGTTGACCGACGTCCCGCCTAAGTAACCGGGCAGCGAAAGTTAATATAGCCCACTCTATATCTCCTCTCCGACATCCGACGATTCGGTAAGAGCGCCGTCTAAAAGCACGACTAAGACACGTTAGAGGCAAGAGGACGTCGAGCCGAGCAAAGGGCAAGGGTGCCATGAGTCATGACTATATATAGTTAGGGAAAGCTTTCAACAAGGAGGGATGCTTCTCCTATCTTCTTCAAAAGCTGAAAAGCTCTCTTCTAATTTTCTTGATTGAAAAGAGTGAATCTCTAGGAAAACCTGTAAAGCGGTCTCCTCAACGATTGATGGGAGATACAATGTTGAATCTCAATAAGATCATTTATATTTCCTTCATCTTAAGTATGCTCTACACTGCTAGCTCTTTGATCTGGAATTTATTATGTTTGACTAAGATTTACTCCTTCATGTTTGATTGATTTATTCAAAAAGGTTTCAATATCTTTAGAGACAAACAGAAACCACCTTTAAATAGCCTCCTCTACAATATTGCTGAAGCACAACAAGGTCATATCGGCATATGTATATCATATATAAGCTGCAACCACCAACTTTAATTTAACCTTAACGGATATCTTAGAAATGGCGTTGTCACCATTAGCTTTGAAAAATCTGCAGCAAAAGTTGGGTTCTTGCTCCTCCTCTATGCTGAATTCAAGTGTTAGTCAGAGGAGCCTTAATAATGTACAGAAACAGAGATGGTGCTCTGAACTTGTACGACGTTTCTCCACAGAAGATGGTGGCAAAGAAAAAATCGAGACCCAAGAAATAGCAGTTTCCCAAGGTGGTAAGAAATCAAAGCTGAGATGCCGCCGTGGCAATCTTTGGAGACGCAACGACTCTGACTTTGCACCTGCTCTTTGGGGTAATTAAGACTTCCTTCACAAACAACACACTTTTATTTATTTAAATTATACTTCCTCTAGTCCAAAATAAATGATTTTTAGCTGTTTTTACGTAGATTAAGAAATTTACCTTTTAATATTAATTAGTAATGAAATTGGCCATATTAACTTTTACTATCTCTTCACATAAATACTCATAACATATACTCCAACACTATTTACTCCAAGGGTAATGTAGGAAAAATAATAATTAATTCATTCTTAAAATCTGAAAAAATAACTTATTTTGGACCACAAAAAAAGCCAAAAAATCACTTATTTTGAACCGGAGAGAGTATACTAGTAGTATATCATTGATACGCTAGGGAAATATTAAGTGAGTGAATTCAGTACTTTCGCCGCGAAATATAAATATATGAGTAAAAATTCACTAAACTTGTAACAAATAGTTCATATGAACTCATAACCTTAATAATATAATTCGTTCAGTGTAAAAATTCACTAAACTTGTAACAAATAGTTCATATGAACTCCTAACCTTAATAATATAATTCGTTCAGTGCTAAGAATCTTAAAGGTTGCTAAGAATCTTAAAAGTTGAACCTATGAAGTTTAAATCTTGGATCCGTCTCCTACATTCATATGAACTCCTAACCTTAATAATATAATTCGTTCAGTGCTAAGAATCTTAAAGGTTGCTAAGAATCTTAAAAGTTGAACCTATGAAGTTTAAATCTTGGATCCGTCTCCTACACACTTCATCACATCAAGGAAGTATGTTTTTATTTACTTTTAGTTATGGTCATTTGGATACCGAATGGTCTAGTTTTCTTAGCAAGTGGAACTCAATTTATAACTTTCGGCTTAGATCATGTATACATAAATTTTTATATTAGAATAATTGGGCTCCATACTTTTCAATTTTATAGCTCATATTTCAATTTACAACCAACTAGCCAAAAAATAATAAGCTAAGATTCAACATCCAACTCCAATAGGTTCTCAAAATTACTATTTAATTTTTAAAAAAGATTCCTCAAGCTTTTAAATTAATTTTCAAAGTGACTCAAATATTAATTCAACAAACCAAATTCATTTGGGTGGTAAAAATTAGATTTTTAACAAGCTTAAATATGTGGGTTTAAATTTCGAATTTGATTTTTTGAGAAATTTGGAGTGGGTGTTATTTAGACTTGTTAGAAATAGCATAAGGAGGTTTTATATAAAATTTGAAATCATTTAATGGAGATTTGGACTGGTTTTGAACAAGAATTGCAACTGAAAATCGTGAAAGAAGTTCGTCTACAGACACTTGTATAAAGGTGTATAAAAGTGTATAATAGTGTATAAGATGTGTTTCTACACTCATATACACTATTATACATAAAACTGACTTCGTCTTCTTCCTTGCGTCTTTTCTGAAATTTAACTCAAATCTTGCTCAAATTTACTCCAAATCACTTCAAATTTAAATTTTGAACTCCTTTTGATATTTTCAATCAATCGGAACAATACCCAATCCAAACAACTAACAAATTAAAAAAAAAATCATTTTCAAAAGCAAAGCTTTGAATGGTCTTCAATGGTGGACTTCTACTCTTTAATTTTCTTATATTGCAAGCAGGCGACACAAGAGGAGAAACAGAAAATACACGGTCCCTTGAAGCATATGTAAAAGATGTGAGAAGAAGAGAGAGTAAAAGCAATGGTTGTGAAAACAAAGAATTAACTCCATAGCTTTTAGAAACAGTGATTATAAGAACACTGATTTTGAATTTGTAAGTGCTTCAAAATATGTATAATGTGGGCTAAGTTGGGTAAAACTTAAAAACATAGGTCATTTTTTGTTATGAT
This sequence comes from Nicotiana sylvestris, assembly GCF_000393655.2. Classification (NCBI taxonomy): domain Eukaryota; kingdom Viridiplantae; phylum Streptophyta; class Magnoliopsida; order Solanales; family Solanaceae; genus Nicotiana; species Nicotiana sylvestris. The sequence continues at coordinate 26,197,224 of NC_091066.1, forward strand.
GTGAAGTCATGTGTATTTTCTTGTAATTCTTTAAAAAAAAGTATATATGACGCATATATATAGTATATTTAGTTGTCTAACTTCTAAATTTTGTTCATTGTTGGCACAGAAAACTTACCTTCAGGACTTGGAAATGCATTGTTGCAAGCCACAGAGAATATCAACAGGATATTCGAGAACCTGAATTTAAGCCCCTCCCAAACTAATGGGAAGATATAAGGAGGACGAGAAGAGCTACAATCTCCGGTACGATTTTCCAGGGCTAAGCAAGGAGGACGTGAAGATCACAGTGGAAAATGGAGTTGTAACAATAAAAGGTGAACACAAGGAAGAACAAGAAGAAGGTTCAGATGACGAGTTCTGGTCTTCTTCAAGAAGCTATGGATACTACAATAATAGCATCGTCCTACCTGAAGATGCTAAGGTTGACGAGATCAAGGCTGAAATGAAAGATGGTGTTTTGACCATCGTTATTCCTAAAACTGAGATACCTAAGAAAGATGTCAAGGAAATTCAAGTTATGTAAGGTTTTTTGTTCGATTAAGTAATATCAGTACGCATGTTGTAGTGTTCCTATGTGTAAGTTAGGTGTGAGCTTTTACAACAACAACAACAACAACAACAACAACAACCCAGTATAATCCCACTTAGTGGGGTCTGGGGAGGATAGTGTGTACGCAGACCTTACCCCTACCCTAGGGTAGAGAGACTGTTTCCAAATAGACCCCCGGCATCCTTCCATCCAAGAACTTCCCACCTTGCTCTTGGGGAGACTCGAACTCACAACCTCTCGGTTGGAAGTGGGAGTTGCTTACCATCAGAGCAACCCCTCTTGCTTACCATCAGAGCAACCCATCAAGGTGTGAGCTTTTGCTTTTGTTAATAAATATGACTGTTATTTACTCTCTTGTACTAAGTTATGCTCTCCATTTTAATTCATGTGAACTTATTTTTTTAGTCCGTGCAAAAGAAAAATAACTTCTTTCCTTATTTATAAATAAATTACTTTTATATAATGATTTATAGCCATATAAAATATATGTGTTTTATTTTACACCACAAATTCAAAAGTCCTCTTTTTTCTTAAACTTCGTTTCCAGTCAAATAAGTTCACGGTAAATTAAAAGGGAGGGAGTATATATTCTTGTTTTAGCATCTGCATAAAAGACTTGACGAACAGGTAGAATTTGGTAAGCCACTCTAAAATTTCTTAAAGGTGAATCAGTTCCTGAATTGAGTTATTCCTTAGGTTTGGTTTTTATATTGAACTTTACCAAATCTGATTTCGAATAATGACCAAATCCCTTTTGTTTCAATACTATGTCAATCGGTGTCGTTGTTGCTAAATTCCCTGTCCTAGAACTAGTTAGTAAAACTGAGTTACCCTTCGATAAACAAGACTACGGTCTAGAAGAAAATATAAATATGCCTAGACTAATTTTTTAAAAGATTATAGAAAATTATAAATTATCCATAAAAATAAAACAAACTTTTGTGTTGGTTTGTGTTTAACCAGAAAATAAGAATTTCGGTCAAAACTTAATTTTAGAAGAATTCGGATTACTGATAATCAAATAAAGAAATAATTATGTAATGAAAAAGAAAAATTGAATTGAGAAGTAGCCGAGTAAGCAAAATAAAGCAATGTAAATCAGTATATTCCAATAATAATCAGTGTGTCCGTACAAAATATTATTTCTCTCCATTTATAGCTTTTTCTAAGTACTACGTTTCTTTCCTCTCATAATAGAGCCATTATGAGCAATTAATGACCTTAATGAAACGTTATAATTGACAATCGTAACTGTTTCGTGAAGATTCTATTACGTTCCCCATCATTTATGCTCATTAATTGCAGATAATACGTATCTGTACTTTTTGCTATCTTGGTTCATTTCACCGATGTCTCTTCAAATTATCAAGAGGTCTGAGTAACCGTTCCTTCTTGTTTTCTTGAACCTTTGCCTGTACCTATTCAGGCTCGCGTCTCTTTGTGTACTCTTTGCCAGCTGTCACTCTTTTATTGATCCACGTGTCTTGACATGTCAGCCACATAATTAATTCCAAATGTTAACTCGATTTTCCCCAATACAGATAGTCCCTCCTCCCCCACTTGCCATTTATTTAGCAATTGAATATTTGGGAAGTGGATCTCATTAAAACGGGAATTTTTGCTGCCATTCCCACATATCATTATACCTTTTCCAGAACTAATGCTTCGCATGTCACTTACATTTAATGCATGTGACACGTAATGGCTTTCGATTGGTTCTGCAGTCCTTCAGCGTCTTTTATGGCTTTTTTATGGCTACATCAATCACGAAGTGACCGTTTTCATTATGATGTTCCCATCATTACCTTTTTGTTTGACGATTGCTTCTGAGTATAAATATATCCTTTGTCTTTTCTTTCATAGAAAAGTTTCCCATCTTTGATTATTCAATCTTCTCTTCTTCTTCGTATAGCTACGTCTTCTTCAAACCCTGATCCTCAAAAACTTCTTATCGTAGATGAACTTCCCCTTGCTCCTACTAGAAGCAGGAGAGGGGGTAGGCTGCGTAGTTTAGGGTCACTTTCCATTTGAGGTTCTTCTTCTTCTCAACCTAGTTCCACTTCTCCTTCATCTTCTAGAACTAGGGCTTCTCTTCCACATAGGTCTTCTGCCAGAAGTAGAGATTCCAATGAGCCAGTCCGTGAACCTACAATAGATGAGATTATCCTTTTTGAACTTTCTTTTTATACTGATAGAGAATCGATTAGAAACCATGTTTCTTCTATGTCCTCTCATGATCGTGCCGATGTTTACCCTTCACAGATTACTGAAGATTTGATCTTTGTTGTTCGTAGAGATTGTCATTGGAAGTTCAATTTCCCAATTCTGATCCCTAATGCAAATCAAAGGATCACTTCTTTCAAAGCTAGCTTTTCTTTTGTGTATACATACCCCTTTACATTACACTTTAGACCCCGTATTGATCTAGTCATTATTAAATTCTGCCGCTTCTTCAATGTGTGTTTAGGATAAATTGGCCCTATTATATGGAGGGATATTGCATGTTTAAAGGTATTTGGCTAATTTGGCTCAATTACCTTTCACCTTTTTTCATATAATCCATCTCTCCTCCCCTAAGTTGTTCCGTCAAGGGATCTTTACTTTGGTGGGGAGGAGTAAGAGAGTTTTAGTCAGCCTTGAGGACGATAAAGATCGTGGCTGGTATGCCCCATTTGTTGCAGTTTCTACAATAGGGTTAGTAGGTGAAGAAAATATGCCATTCCCTGAAAACTGGAATTTTGCACGCAAGTTTTCTTTACAACTTTCTCTTTTTTTAAGAGTTTGTACTTCCCATGACTGTTTCTCTTTTCTTTTTTTAGCAACTATGAGAAGTGTTGAAGAGATTCTCAATTTTCGTGATTGGGTAGAGAAATTGTTAACCATTACTCCGATAGAAGTTAGATCTTGGAAGTACCTCTCAAATATGTTTGGTTGGAAGGTTAAGATTCACGGTAAAATTTTTATTCTTTCCCTTCTATTTTTATTCATTCATTCATTAGAATTTATTTAACCCTTCTTTTTATCAGGGTTTCCTATTCGTGGTGTAAGCGCTGAGTCAATCACACCTTCTAGACTTTCTTTGGCGAGAGCTCATAAGATAATCTTGAGTTCTTCATCGAAAAGGAAAGCTGATAGACCCTAGGATTCTGAAGATGAAGAAGAGCGGGATGGAAGTTCTTTGGTTAGAAAGCCGCGGGCTAGAAGACGCGTCATTTCGGATGACGAAGTTACTCCTCCTCCTCATTCTGTTCCCGTAACCGAGCCTGTTAAAGCCACTTTAGTGAGTTCTGATGAAGAGACTCCCACGGCACCTCGTGACTCTGCTGAACACCTCTTTTCGCGTGGGTTTGATAATGAAGGCTTTGACTTGGTGTTTGAGGAAGTACCTCTTGCCTCCTTCCCCGTATTTGTCCCAATGGAATGCCATTTTCCTATTCTTACTGCTGCTATTTCTGCTCCTCCTCAAGCCATTATGACTTCGTCTACTGTCCCTCCTACCAATATTTCTCATATTGAAATTGGTTCTTCAAGTGGAAGCAAGGTAGTGAAGCAAATTATCATTGAAGTTCCTGCCGATGGTAATCTTTTGAAGAAGTCAGGCCAGGCTGACGTATGGTTAAAACCCTTGATTAGTCCGGTTGAAAAGTCCAAGCTAGAAAGTCATAGTTCTTTGACTTGGATGAATGACATCGTGCAATCATCATTGAAGGTATAGACTTCTTTTTATATCTTATACCATTTTCCTTCTACTAGGATTCTTATCCTTTTTTTATGTAGATCAATCTCATCGGCACGGAAATGGTGAAATGGGTTTCCCATACGGAGCAATTGATGCATGATTACCAGATTGAGGCAGATAATTGGAAAGAGTAGTATGAAAGCCTCCAGTTTGAGATGGAATTTTAGAAGAGAACAAATGTACCTTAGAGCAGCAACTAAGAGTCATGGCATCAGAGCTAGCTGTTGAGAAAGCTTCTTCCAACCAGGCGAGCAAAGATAAGAACCTTCTCGATTCGTCTTTTGTCAAACAACTCTCCAAAGCTAGTGAAGAGATCAGAGGTCCTAAGTCTTTGTTGAATGAGAAAGAAGTTTATGCTGGTGAGCTTGTTCAAACACTCACCCAGACCCAAGAAGATCTCCGAGTGTCTTCCGACAAGGTCAAGTTCTTGGAGAGTTCACTTGACACTTTACAGACTTCTTACGATGCCGCTTTAGCTGAGAGGGAGGATCTCAAGAGTGAACTTGATCATTGGGAAAGAGACTACGAGGCTCGTAAGGACAAGACCGCTGTTGAAGCAAGTTGGGCCATTTTGAACACGCGCCATGATACTCTTATGGAGGTAAGCCAAGAAGGTTTTAACTTGGATGCTGAGTTAGCAAAGATTAAGGAAACAATTGAAAAAACTCAGCAAAGCCAAATTTTTTCTTCACCCATGGCTGACACTCCCAAAAATGTTGAAGCTAATCCTGGTGTGGTGGATGCCCAGCTCCTTCTGATCAAATCGAGCCTTCTACTGCTGATGATGCCATCTTGAATACCGGTTCAGAAGTTGCTCCATAGTGAAAGTTTGATTGTGAAGTTGACTAGTTTTTTTTTGTTGGTGAAGAATTGGTGGTTTTACCCCTGGTCCCATTTAGGGGTAATATTTTTTGGTAACAACATATCCCCAGGTCTTTTCGGGGATTTCTATAATCAAGTTAGGACTAAGTTCATACTTAGTTTTAACTAAATATTTTAGAATAATATAAAGTTTTTGCTTCAACTTTTTATGATGCCTTTGACTTGAGTTTCTATTATACTCTTTTAATGATTTGCCCTTGCCTTGTTTGTTTATAAGTTCAGGGTCTTGCTTCCACTTCAATTTTAATATGTGGGTTTTTGTTTTGCCCTTTTAACTTTTGCATTTTAAAAATGCTTAGTTAATTTCATGGATTTTTGAATCAAGCATAAATTATAAAATAGGGCCCTATTATATACGACACTTAATAAAGAAGACGTCTCAACTTCATAATAGTGTAAACGTACGAAAGGAGAAATAGGAACACACATGTTTCTTGGAATAACTTTGAGAAAAGTTTTCATTCGAACTTGTCAATCTTAAAATATACCTTACATGATTTTAATTATCTTTTGTAACTCTTCTGTAACTGTTTTCTTTACAATAGATTTGTAAAAAAGAAAATTCAAGGGTTTCTTTATGACCCATGGCTAAATACAGCCTTTAACCTAAACATTCGTAAGATTTTGAAATTTGTATGCACGAGTGTATTCTTCACAGGTTTTTGGATCAGGCTTACATTTTTGGCTCGTGATTTTACTCTGAACTTGATATTTGTTGAGTAGACTTTAGGCTTGACTTAAAATTTAATTGTTTCCGCCTTCTTTGCCCTTATACATATAATATATGTATATTATATAGTGTCACACCTCCTTTTTCCTACCTCCGGAAGGGCGTAAAGGAGTTTTCCAATTAAAGGACAATCGAAATGGGATTATTATTAAAAGATTCAGAGTCGCCACTTGGGAGATTTATGGTGTCCCAAGTCACCAGTTGAATCCCGAATCGAGGAAAATATTGACTCTGTATTACAGTCTGCGAACCAGAAATCCGAGTAAGGAATTCTGTTAACCTAGGAGAAGGTGTTAGGCATTCCCGAGTTCCGTAGTTCTAGCACGGTCGCTCAACTGTTATATCCGGCTTAATATCTGATTTTAAACCTATGTGCAGATTTTAGCCTTTAACCGCTTTTATTCAATTTTAAAAGAAGATTGAACGTCGTTTAAAACACGTTTTTGGATCACGCCACATGAAATGCACCTGCAATCCTAAACATATTTTATTCAACGTTTAAGATTTGATTTGGGTCACATGAAATGCACAACCGAGTTTAGGAAGGTAATATTATTGAAATAACGCGCTTAAAGCAACTACACGTTTCAGCTTTGCGAGGGCCATGAAAATTTGCTAAACGGCATGCGTCGAGTTCTAAAAAAATTTAAAATATTATTTAAGCGAGGGCCGTGCATTTTGAGATTTTATTTGGCACAGCGCACCTCAATTCCAATTAAAAGAAGAACTTAAATCAAGCCCGGAGGTCCATAAGCTATTGGCGTTGTCTAAAATGGCTCACCTCCAATCTAATAAATGGGCTTAGTTGATTACTCAACAAGGCAAAGAGGATTCCTATTTTTCTACTTTCAATTAAATGTTCAAACTGAGTTCTAGTAACCAATGGATTGATAATGAATTCGAACTAAATATTATTGATGTTGAAGGGGCCTAAATCCGTGTCGGGCCCTATTAAAAGGCAGACCGCTTATGATGGTTCTACATGAGCAATTGGCCCAGCAGAGGCCCAGATCGTGAACACAAGAAAATAGGCGAAGGATCGAGTCTCTGGACATGCAGAATATCAAAATTATTTGCAGTGTTGATGTGGGTCTAGTCCCATCTTAAATTTGGGCTCAAAGAGAGCCCAATACCATGTTGCAAGGGCTACCAGTTCCCTGATTTCTAAAGGACTTGAGCTGGGCCCAAAAGAAGGCCCAATTTTGCAACGTCAAACAGGGACTCAAGATCGAGTCCCTATTGCCACATAACCAGCGCACAAGCAAGGGACTAGATGGTTCCAAATTGATCCCAAACAAAATAAATCTGATTCAAAATGACTATGACATCCATTTAGCTTCTAAACTTAATCGTTTCAGAAGGACAGAACAGATAACATAAAAAAAACTCGTAAACTGTAATCATCATGTAATCCTGCTGAACCTCATTAGACAATTCTGCTTTCTTGCACAGCCATGTTAATCAAATAAATTCAAACCAGCCCCAAAATGACATTGATCCTTGACAGATATGAAACAAACATGTTTAGCGTGAGCCTAAACTTTTATTATAGTAATTCCATGGCTCACTTGTCAAAACAAAGATTCAATAACCTGCAAGCTATATGATTGAACTTCAACTGAACTTAAACCATCCCCATGCTTTTACATTCCCAGAATTAAATTAACGAGCACACACACAGATTTTGCAAGACATTAACAACATAAGAGAGAGGAGGAAGGGATGCTCTACTAGGCAGAATATAAGATTGTATTCAGGACATTACATAAATGAATGAAATAGAAGAGTAAGCTCAAAAGATAACTTGTATCCAAGGTATTTCACACTCAAACACAAGTTTGCATTGCACATGTTGTATATAGTTCCAAGGGGTACCTGGATTTTGAAACAAAACAGAAATTGATGGTTCAGCAATAGAACAACAACAACAATGGAGTTAGCCCAAAAATAACCAAAGAAAACCAGCTTTGAGCCAAGTTTGAACCAACAGATAAAATACAATAATCCAAACACTAACTTCAGTCACTCGATGGACCAGCAGACCTCAAGACAACTCGACTTTAACCCATCTTAAAACCAGTTGACCAGAAAATTGACTTAGCACCAAGAAAACCTCAAAAATCACCAAAGAAATTAATGAAACAGTGTTATTCTAAAATTTTCAGCCCTTTGCCTTTTCCTCTAAGAAATTTTAGCTCTTGAAGTCTATCAAAGTAGTAAAACTAAAGCTTCTGTATTTTTAGATTTCCAGCCTTCAAAATCTGACTTGAGCTCTAAGTAACAATGCCTTTATAGGCAAGCTACTAGGGCAGCCTCAAAGAGTTCAAAATTGCCTTTAAAACCTTCTGAAATTTTCATTTTAGCTTAGAAATCCCTAGTGTAAACCTCAGAATTTCAAAATAGCCCCCACCCCAGCTTCTAGGAAGCTTCCTAGTTCAGTTATACAAGATTCCCAAGCCTAGACTAACCGAATTACCCCTTAATGACCCTGATATTACCTGAAGGAACCGGACAGAACATGGGTCGATTCGATCCAATTGAATTTATTCAGGTTCGGCCCAAACTAGTAAATCAAAAGGTCAGAGGCATAAACCCAAACCCAACCCAATTCGAATTGACTGAAACAAATGCTCATAATAGAGACGAGTCTAGACAACAGAAATCAAGCACTGGACTAAGATTAAAGGGATTACCAAATAAAATTAACTTAACTAATCATGCAAAGTGACCTAACATTTTTAAAATAACATGCATAATAAACAACTCACAAACGAACACAAAAGTCCTAATCGGGACAACAAATAATAGAAGAAATGAAGAAGTAGAGGAGGAAAAGAACCAAGGAGAAGAAAAGAAACATACCAAAGAGGACCCAGACAAAAGGGCCTAAGGGACAGCCTTCAAATCATCGATTCTGGCCCAATCCGAAATTAATCGTATGTTCTTAATATCAAGAACACACGAGTAACATCGATTTAGGCCTAGAATCTTCTAAACATCGCTGATTCTGACCTCTGGACCTTTAGGGTTGTTCATTCAAATCCAGATTCGAGGAGCTTTACCAATATTCAAGGGCAACGAGGTGGATTTCTACAATGAGGGTGAGACGAGGGTTCAGGGGTGTTATTTTGGGGACGATTGGGTGAGTTGGAGTTTTGGTCTTCCTCTTCGATTCAAGATTCGAAGAGTTCTGTTAGGATTCGAGGGAGGGGTTTTGGATATTTGGGAAGAGGAGAAGAAGGGGAGTCTATGACGTTAATTTGGGGTCGATTGGAGTACCGCCGCCGGCGGAGACAATTTCCGGCAGGCGGTTCCGGCGGAGGCAATGAGGTTTGGTCAGGGAGATGAGAGGGGGTAGGGGGGATGTTTGGACAGTTATATATCACGATGAGGTTAGTTCTGGACTGTCAGATCAACTAACCTCGACGGTCGAGATCAAAGGATAGCAAAACAACGTCGTTTCTAGTGAAGGGGGAACCAGACCGGGTTGGGGCACGAGTTTGGGTCGAATTTCGGGTGGTTTTGACGGGTTTCACATTGGGCCTGGAAAGAATTAATATAAGTGGCCCAAAATCAGCTCCTCTCAATTCTTTCCTTTTCTCATTAATTCATTTTCTTCAAAATTCTTTTCTTTTTCTTCTTCTTTTTCATAATTAAAATTAAAACCTAAATTAAATCCAATTAACCTGAAAAATACTAATAAAAATTATCACATTTAATTAAAAACAAACTAAATGAAAACCTACTCAAAATCAAAGTAAAAATCCAAAGGTGCAAATTAAACTATTTTTGTGATTTTTCCTTTTTATAAAATAATTTAATTACTAAATAATTCTTAAAATGAAAAATTAACTCCTAAATGCACATGCAACACATTTTTTTGTATTTTTCACTAATTAAAATGCACAAACAAAAATACAAACAATTAACAGAAAATGCCACAAAAATCCACAAAATTGCAAACACTGAAAGAAATTATTTTGTTTTGGAGTTATGGGAGTAATTGATATATAGGGAAAAAATCACGTGCTCACAGCTTCCCCTCTTTGCCCGGAGATACGAAGAGTTTTCGTGCAAAGATAAGTGAGCGGATACAAGCGATTTTTGCCCGTTTGAATACTCCGTATGAAGCATTTTTGAAAGATCTGACCGCACCCTGCTTTTGAGGTTGCCTACATATCCTTGGCTAAAAAAGAATCAAGTCAGTGTAGTTCGGGATGTTTTGGTAGCTGAGACTACCATGAAGATGTGATTTCACTGTTGTTGTTGCTGCTGCTGCTACTGCTTACTGCATCGCCTTATTACACCATGATAAAATAAAAAGTAACTAGACTATGCTATGATCCATACACTACAAAATCCTATCTGTAACTTCAGACTTGCTCTTGTGGTTCTTGTTGCCTTGTTGACTTGTACTCTCCTGGTGGAATCCCCTTGTTGCCGTTTTGAATTGTAATCTGAGATGTTTTCCGCTTCTCCAGGTGGATGCCTGACTGCCAACTACATTTTGATGATGTTTTTCCTTTCTCCGATTGGACACTTGACTGCTGAACTTGAATGTATTCCCTGCTCTCCAGGCGGGCTCCTAACTGCTAACTGGAAATGTATTCCCTGCTCTCCAAGCGGGCTCCTGATTGCTGACTTGAAATGTACTCCCTGCTCTCCAGGCGGGTTCCTGACTTCTAACTTGAAATGTATTCCCTGCTCTCCAGGCGGGCTCCTGACTTCTAACTTGAAATGTATTCCCTGCTCTCCAGGCGGGCTCCTGACTTCTAAACTGAAATGTATTCCCTACTATCCAGGAGGGCTCCTGACTGCTGCGCTTGAATGTATTCCCTGCCTTCCAGGCGGGCTCCTGACTTCTAACTTGACATGTATTCCCTGCTTTCCAGGCGGGCTCCTGACTTCAACGAAATGACAAAAACAGAGGAAATTTTCTGCCCCATTTTGGCTATCCGAGGACATATGTAAGTGTAAAATGGATCACATTACCAACTATCAATAAGAACTTGAAAGCTAAAATTTGAATTGTACTCCCTTGTTCTCCAGGCGGGATCCTGACTGCTGACTTGAAATGTATTCCCTGCTCTCCAGGCGGGCTCCTGACTACTGACTTGAAATGTATTCCCTGCTCTCCAGGCGGGCTCCTGACTTCTAAACTTGAATTGTACTCCCTTGTTCTCCAGGCGGGCTCTTGATTGCCAAACTTGAATGTATTCTCTGCTTTCCAGGCGGGCTCCTGATTTCAAATAGACAAAACAGAGGATTTGAAGGTTAAACTTAAATTGTACTCCCTTGTTTTCCAGGCGGGATCGTGACTGTTGCGCTTGAAAGTATTCCCTGCTCTCCAGGCGAGCTCCTGATTTCAAAATAAACAAAACAGATAAAACAAAGAAAATTTTCTGCCCCAGTTTGGTAGCTGGGCACATGAGTGAGTGTTAAACTGAATCATTCTACCAATTATTACTAAGAATTTAAAAGCTAAGTCCTATTATCCAGAGAGGTCCTGCCAACTGACAATTATAGATCTGAGCTATATCTTCTAAAGGTATTGCTTCCGCTAAATCTTGTTATCTAAGAGGGTCTTAAAGCTACATCCCATTATCCAGGAGGGTCCTGAAGATCACAAGTCAAGTTTTATCTTAAGAGCGATAATTTTACGACTAAATTATACTACCCTACAATAGAACTTACGCTAAATCTTGTTATCTAATGGAAATCTTAAAGCTCAGTCCCATTATCCAGGAGGGTCCTGGAAACTCCTAATTGAATCCTATCTCGAACATGCAAACTTCTAAGCCAACTTATGTTCCTTTAGGATACATTTATGCTAGATTATGTTATTTCTGAACTTTAAACTAGGTCCCCTTTTTTCAGGAGGGTCCTGAAATTCAACAATCAAACCTGTTTGGTGACCGCCTTTCTTTACGGAAGGTTTCTCCGAAACAATCAAAATTTCCTGCCCCTGTTTTAATCAAAGAAAATTTTGTCAGTTTTAAAATGTGGTGGTTAGTTGATGACATTCTTGCTGAAGGTCTCTCCGCTGCATTGTTTTGTTTTGATTGGCTTCCCCGAACTGGCCCTGACCGATTGACTTTCTGACTGACTTTCAAAAACCCATAACTTGAATGACCCGAGTGTTCTATCCCCGAACCGTTGTTTCACATCTCTGACCCCTGTAACTGAACCTCTGCATCTCCCCTGAAATTACCAAATCATTCTGCCGATGGAACTCTTGCTGGCATTTTATCCCCTTTTACATCATGTTATCTTTGGTATGCTCTGGCCGCACTATGCTTTGCAATCTTGGAGCTGGTAGTGAGCTTTGAAATTCCTTCTTATTTGCTTAAACAGAACTGACATTGGGAACATCTTAGAGAAATAAACCCAAAGAAATGAAATTCAATGACTTTCGGAGTTAAGGATAAGGAAGTCCAAAACTGGAAGACTATCTGAAGAGAAAAAGAAAAGAAACTTATATGAGTGGAACAGCTGGCACCAATGATCATGACATGCAATTTGGATTAATCGGCCCAATCTGTCCAACCAATCAACTTTCAGTTGCCATACTTTGTTGCCCCAGAATTTTCATAACCTGATTTCTTCACCTCAAATCCCGACCTTGTTCATCCTGCGGTGCCTTGAAAGGTTTTCACCAGAAGACCTCTCTCATTCCTTCATCTGTCAACTCACTTTCGTCTTAAGGTGACCGTGAGGGTTTTCACCAATAAGACTCTCTCATTTTCATTTCTCTCTGCTCCTGTCGCCTTACGATGCCCGTGGGGGTTTTCATTAATAAGACTCTCTTATTTTTGGTTTCTTTTCCCTATCCGGACCAGAGTGTTGCCTCATGATATAAATCACCTCTACCTGCTCGACTTGGTATTTCTCGAGGACTGATTGAAAGGTCTTTTTTTGGACAGTAATGTGGCTTTTGGATGCTTAGAAAGAAAGGGTATGAAAAACTCAAAACAATTCGAATGGGTTCAAAATTACACTTTTCGGAATCAGATTTCTGAAAACGATCACAACTTCTGCCCTAGTTTCTTGTTTGGGGACTTTTGGATTTTTATTTTGATGGGGCCGAACCGTGAGGCTGCCTACGTATCCTTAAAAGGAATCAGGTCAAACGTAGTTCATGTCATAGGAATTACTTTGTTTGTTGTGATTTTTCTTTTCTTTTTCTCTTCTTTTCTTCTTTTTTGTTTTTTTCTTTTTGTTGTTTTTTTTCTCTTTTTTTCTTTTCATTCTTTCCTTTCTCTTTTTTTTTTCTTTTTTGATTTTCATTTTTCTTCTCTCCCTTTTCGTTCTTTTCTTTTCTCCTTTTCCTTTACTTATCTTTCACGCTTGTGTTTATGATCTTTGCTATTGATTTCGAAAGAGGGGTATGAAAGAAAATAAATAAGGCTCAAAGGGATAACGAGGGATAAAGTGTTTAGATTGTAGAATAAAATGCCTTCGTCATTTCAATATTCGAGACATGCCAAATACAAACAAGTACAATCAAAGAAAGAAATCATACATAATATCTCTTGACTGCATTAGAATTGATAGCCATTTCTACATATTTGCCTTCTACATCTGTCAAATATAATGCACCTTTGGATAACACTCTAGTCACAACGAATGGCCCCTGCCAATTTGGGACGAATTTTCCTTTTGCTTCAACCTGATGAGGAAGAATGCGTTTCAATACTAATTGCCCACTTCAAACTTCCGTGGACGCACCTTCTTGTTATATGCTCTTGCCATTCTGTGTTGATATAACTGGCCATGACACACTGCTGCCAGTCTCTTCTCATCGATCAAACTCAATTGTTCCAAACGGGTTTTGATCCACTCCTCATCATCGATCTCAGCCTCCGCGATAATTTGAAGGGATGGGATTTCCACTTCTGCGTGTATCACTGCTTCAGTGCAATATACCAACAAATAAGGAGCCGCTCCTACTGAAGTACGGACAGTAGTACGGTAACCCAGCAATGCAAACGACAGCTTTTCATGCCACTGCCTAGAACCTTCCACTATTTTCCGAAGTATTTTCTTTATGTTCTTGTTGGCCGCCTCAACTGCTCCGTTTGCCTTAGGACGATATGGGGTAGAATTGCGATGTGTAATCTTGAATTGCTGACATACCTCTTTCATCAGATGACTATTGAGATTAGCCCTATTGTCTGTAATGATCACCTTCGGTATCCCGAACCGACAAATGATATTTGAATGCACAAAATCAACTACCGCCTTCTTGGTTACAGACTTGAATGTTTTAGCCTCTACCCACTTGGTGAAATAATCGATGGCCACCAGAATAAACATGTGCCCGTTAGACGCTGCTGGCTTGATTGACCCAATGACATCCATTCCCCAAGCAACAAAAGGCCATGATGCAGACAAATGTAATTCAGATGGTAGAGAATGAATCAAATCTCCATGCACTTGGCACTGGTGATACGCACGAAACTGATACAGTCTCGCTCCATAGTGAGCCAATAATAACCTGCTCGGAGAATCTTCTTTGCCAACACGTACCTGCTCATGTGCGGTCCACAGACTCCAGAATGTACCTCAGTCATGATGGCTGCGGCCTGTCTGGCATCTACACATCTTAATAACCCGAGATCTGGAGTTCTTTTGTACAGAACTCCTTCACCGAAGAAAAATCCACTTGCCAAGCGGCGAATTGTTCTCTTTTGATCACATGTGGCTTGTACCGGATATACTCCCCTTCGGATGTATTCCTTGATATCGTGAAACCAAGGTTCTCTATCGAGTTCTTCTTCCACCATGTTACAATAAGCATGCTGATCGCGAACCTGAATATGCAACTGGTCTACATAAGCCTTATCTGGATGATGTAACATTGATGCTAGAGTAGCCAAAGCATCGGAGACCTCATTGTGGATCCTCGGAATATGCCTGAACTCTATTAATTGAAACCGTTGGCAGAGATGATGCAAGCATTGCCGGTACGGTATGAGTTTTAAATCTCGTATTTCCCATTCTCCCTGAATCTGGTGTACCAGAAGGTCCGAGTCACCCAAGACCAAGACTTCCTGGACACTCATATCTACAGCCATCCTCAAACCCAAAATGCATGCCTCATATTCCGCCATGTTGTTAGTACAGTAGAATCGAAGCTGTGCTGTAATAGGGTAATGATGCCCTGTTTCAGAAACAAGTACCGCTCATATTCCAACGCCTTTCATGTGAGCAACACCATCAAAGAAAAGCTTCCATCCTGGCTTTTCAATCTGTTCTAACTCATCAATGTGCATTACTTCTTCATTAGGGAAGTAAGTCTTCAAGGGTTCATATTCTTCATCCACAGGATTCTCAGCCAAATGGTCGGCCAATGCTTGTGCTTTCATTATGGTCCTAGTCACATAGATAATGTCAAATTCTGTGAGCAAGATCTGCCACTTTGCAAGCCTTCCCGTGGGCATAGGCTTCTGGAAGATATACTTCAACGGATACAAGCGAGAGATGAGGTAAGTAGTATAAGAGGACAAATAATGTTTCAGCTTCTGGGCTACCCAAGTTAGGGCGCAACACGTCCTCTCAAGCTGAGTGTACTTAACCTCGTAAGATGTGAACTTCTTTCTGAGATAATATATGGCCTGCTCCTTCCTACCAGTGATGTCATGTTGTCCCAACACACATCCAAATGAATTGTCCAAGACTGTCAAATATAGAATTAAAGGTCTCCCTAGTTCTGGCGGGACCAACACAGGTGGGTTTGATAAGTACCCCTTTATCTTATCAAATGCTTCCTGACATTCATCTGTCCACTTGACTGCAGCATCTTTCTTTAACAATTTGAAGATAGGCTCACAAGCTGTCGTGAGCTGAGCAATAAACCGGCTGATGTAATTCAATCTTCCCAATAGACTCATCACCTCAGTCTTGTTCTTTGGAGGTGGCAATTTCTGGATGGCTTTGATTTTTGATGGGTCTAATTCAATACCTCGTCGGCTGACTATGAATCCCAACAACTTTCCAGATGAAACACCGAACGCGCATTTTGGAGGATTGAGCTTGAGATTGTACCTGCGAAGCCTTTGGAAGAACTTTCTCAGATCTCTGACATGGTCAGACTGCTTTCTAGACTTTACAATCACATCATCCACATAAACCTTGATCTCCCTGTGTATCATGTCGTGGAATATAGTCGTCATTGCCCTCATGTAGGTTGCCCCAACATTTTTCAAACCAAATGGCATGACCCGATAGCAGTACGTTCCCCATTGCGTGATGTATGCTGTCTTTTCCGCGTCCTCCTCATCCATTAAGATCTGGTGGTAGCCCGCATAACAATCCACAAAAGAACCAACCTCATGTTTGGCACAATTATCGATCAATATATGTATGTTCGGCAGTGGGAAATTATCCTTGGGACTCGCCTTATTGAGGTCTCGATAATCAACACATACCCTGGTCTTGCCATCCTTCTTTGGCACAGGCACTACATTGGCTAACCAAGTGGGATACCGAGTGACCCGAATGACCTTGACCTCAAACTGTTTGGTGACCTCTTCCTTGATTTTCACACTCATATCAGTTTTAAATTTCCTCAGCTTCAGCTTGACAGGGGGAATGCCGGATCAGTGGACAATTTGTGAACCACCAAACCAGTGCTTAGACCTGGCATGTCGTCATAGGACCATGCAAAAACATCTTTATACTCGAACAGTGTTTTAATTATCTCCTCTCTGAGTTGTGGTTCAAGATGGACACTTATTTTAGTTTCCCGGACATTATCTTGGTCCCCTAGATTGATTGCTTCTGTATCACTCAGGTTAGGCTTCGGTTTTTCTTTAAAAATGCTTAATTCTTTACTAATCTCTTCAAAGGCTTCATCCTCGTCATACTCCGATTCAACATCACATTCTATTTCTTGAATTACTATTTCAGAACTAGATTGGCTTTTAAGACTGGGCCGGATATTCCGCATGCATGTCATATCATTGAAGCCAACATAAAAAGAACTGTACAAGGAATAAAGGAAAACAAAAATAAAACTATCAGGAATAGAGGAAAAGAGAAATTGCATTTCATTGAAATTAAAGATAACAGGTTTATACATCTAAACGGATGGAACATAGAATCTGAATTACAACCCTGGAATAATCCAGATAAATTGAAAGAAAATCAAAGCAAACTACCAAAACTCCCTCCTGGTGGGGAGAGGAGTAGCTTCCCAATTGTTAATCTTTGCACTGGGCCCAACAAATTGCACATCCGCCTTGCTAGAACCCTCTCCAGCTTCCAATACATTCACATCGGCGAATATCCTCTCGAACCTTTCCATCAAATCTCCATCCACATCAACCACCGAATTGGGGACCGTCATCACTGAGCACTTTCGGGTACCAGGCTTGACAAATGATCGAGAGAGACGCGGGACTAGCTTTGGAAGGGCGCATGCTCTCTGTTTCATTTTTCTGGCTCTTCTCACGTATGCGACTGTGGGCTTGAACCCCAGACCAAATGTATCCAAGTTCTTAGGAAGAGAAACCGGCTGTACGATAGCTTGCAGAGATGCACTCGAACCTTTGCCCGGTACGAAACCATTTTTCAACATTTCAACAGCTACCATGACTGAAGCAGCAACTACCCTTGGAGTCGGCACGCACTTTCCTTCAGGAATTTTCTCTACCGATACCGTCTCAAAAACTTGATAAACCCATGGTCCCTTATCGTCTTCAACCTCTATGAGCGGAATGATGGCATCATTGGGAACACACAAATTGTCTTCGCCATGCACAATAATTTTCTGTCGATCCCATTCAAACTTGACCATTGATATAGAGTAGACGGGACCGCTCTGGCGGCATGAATCCAAGGTCGTCCTAACAGGAGATTTTAAGAAACAGCCACATCGAGTACTTGGAATTCCATAGTAAATTCAACTGGCCCTATTGTAAGCTCGAGCACTATGTCCCTGACTGAATCTTTCCCTCCACCATCGAATCCCCGAACGCAGATACTGTTCTTGTGAATTATTTCATCATCCACCTTCAACTTGTTCAGAGTGGAAAGAGGGCAAATATTTGCACTAGAAGCATTGTCAACTAGTACCTGAGTAACCACAGAATCTTCACATTTCACCGTCAGATAAAGGGCACTATTGTGCTCGGTACCCTCCATGGGCAACTCATCATTAGAAAAAGTGACTCTGTTTACCTCAAATATCTTGTTATCTATCTTTTCCAAGTGGTTTATTGAGATTTTGTCAGGAACGTGGGCTTCGTTCAAGATATTCATCAACGCCCGACGGTGCTCGTCTGAATGGATCAATAATGACAAGAGCGAGATCTGAGTCGGTGTCTTCCTTAACTGCTCCACAATGGAATAGTCCTGTACTTTCATCTTTCTCAGAAATTCTTCTACTTCTTCCTCGGTCACCGCTTTCTTTACCAACACTGGGTTATCTTTTAAGGTTTTAGCTTTTCTCAACTCTTCGGGAGTAAAGCATCTCCCCGATCGAGTCAAACCATGGGTCTCACACCCTTCTTATTTAACCTCTTTCCCCTTGTAAGTCCTGTCACTCGTTCATAATTCCATGGGACTGCCTTGCTATTGACTATCAGTAATTTAGTTACTGGCTTGATAATGATAGGATCTGTGCGGGTGCCCTTCACAATTACCACAGGCTTGTTCGTCATTCCTGGCACAACCACTTTTGCTATTTCGTGTTTTCCTGCGACGTCACTTGAGTACCTCTTCTTGATCTCCACAGATGGTTCGTTATTTGCCCCATTCATCACGACGGTTTGCGAAGGCTTCTTAGTCTCCCCTCCCTTATGCACTATTTCAATCATATTAGTCTCATGATGGGCCGACAATGGGTTCTGGTTGATGTTGGGTGCCTCCTGGGCTTGGACCTCAATCCGATTAGTATCAATGAGCTCTTGAATAGCTATTTTCAACTTCCAGCATTTCTCTGTGTCGTGACCCGGGGTTCCTGAACAATACTCACAACTCACCGAGTGGTCAAGATTTCTGGGAGGGGGATTCGGCAATTTAGCCTCGATCGAATTCAACATACCCAACTGTCTCAGTCAATGTTATAGACTAGCATATGATTCTCCCAAATGAGTGAAGGTCTTCTGTTTCTGCAACCTTTCATTCTTAAAGGCTTGATTTGGCCGGAAACCTGTTCCAGGGGGATTTCTATAGGCACTCGGGGGTGGATGGGCATTTTGTGGAGCTAAGTATAGACTTTGTGGAGCCGGCGCATGCCATTGTGCGTGAGCGGGAGGTTGGGTATAGGTTTGTGCGTGATGGACATAAAAATGGGGATCGGGCGGTGGGTAGTACTGTTGTGGTGGACTATATGGAGTATGAGGGTAAGTTTGATGGAAGGGTCGAGGCGGGTTGTAGTAACATGGAATGTTCCTGGATCTAACCCAAACTCCCGACTCAATTGTAGCAACATCCTCTTTCTTCTTCTTCCCGAGTACACCCCCAGTACCGTTTTGAATGGCCTGGATGGTCGCTTTGATTGCTGAATAACTCATGATCTTGTTGGACTTGAGGCCCTCCTCAACCATGCCTCCCATTTTTACAACTTCATTAAAGGACTTGCCTACTGATGACACCAAGTGACCAAAATAAGTGGGTTCCAAAGCTGCAAGAAATAGTCAACCATCTCACTTTCTTTCATTGGAGGGTCGACCCTCGCTGCTTGCTCTCTCCACCGGAATCCATATTCCCTGAAACTCTCACTGGGCTTCTTCTCAATCTTTGTTAATGACAGACGGTCTGGGATAATTTCAAGGTTGTACTGAAAATGACAGGCAAAGGCTTGGGCCAAATCGTCCCATGTGTACCACCTGCTGTGATCTTGTCTGGTATACAATTCTAATGCCAAGCCACTCAAACTTTGGCTGAAATATGCCATCAGCAATTCATCTCTTCCACCTGCTCCTCTCATCTTGCTACAAAATCCTCTTAAGCGTGCTACTGGGTCACCATGCCCGTCGTACAGATCAAACTCGGGCATTTTGAACCCTGCTAGCAACTGAACATTTGGGAACAGACATAAATCTTTATAGGCCACACTTACTTGACCTCCCAACCCCCTCATATCTCTGAACGATTGTTCTAAGTTTTTGACTTTTCTGATAATCTCTTCATGCTCGGGATTTTTGGGTGGCTTCTCGGTCTCTGCCGGGAGATCAAGATGAGGGATGTAAGAATATGGTTCTAGAACTTTGAAGGTGGGTTCAGGGGGATAGTACTGGTTGTCGTGAGTTTGGAACAGAGGTTCACTGGAAGATCGGTGTAATGTAGCAGGTGGAGGTGCCACAAAAACAAGTGTAATTGGTGGGGGAGGGTATGGGACTTGTTTGGGTGGTGGAGCTTGAGAAGTATGGGAAGTGGCGCCATAGCATTGTTGGTAGAGGAAAAATGCTGGAGATGAGTTCACAGTGGGAGGCTCCGGAGGTTGAGCTGATGGCGGGATATAAGCAGGGTTTGTGGGATAAACTGGTGGTGGATGCTCTTTTGCCCAGGCTTGGTACATTTCAGCCATCTGCTGTTTTAACTAAATACATCTCTTCCTTCATTGCATTAACATCCAGTTATTCCACCTCTTTTGACGGGTAAACAATACTTGTCTCCGGTTCTTGGTTGGCCATATTCAGCCTTCTTTTGATCGGGTGTTGTATGAGTGAGTTGCCAGAATGCCAATCAACTAACCACCTGCCTGGACTCAATACATCAACAACAACCTTGTTAGTGGTTAGGGCTTTAACAAATTGGTAATCGCACATCTGGGGAATGAATGCACCTAAGCAGTTAACCGTTTCTATCATGCATTTGATCGGCTGCTTGCGTCATCCCGGTTTTTCTTTCTTTTCTTCTTTTCTCTCTTTTTTTTTTCATTCTGGCCTTTGCTCTTCTTTGTTTTTATCCTCTCATTTCCTTCTTGTTCTGCCATTGCTTCTTTCTCTTATTTTTCCTCTCTTTTCTTTCTTTTTCTCTCTTGTTTTTCCTCTTTTTTTTCTTTTGGTTATGGTCAAATCCTACAGAGATTGCCTACGTATCATGACCCCACATGAATCAGACCGAGCATTGTTATGGGAGATAAGTACGAAAGTAAAAAACAATTTTTTTGGGATTTTCAATTTCATAAAAAGCAAACGCTTTGATTACAAAGACTCAACACTAACGGATTCCAAAAGAAACTAACAGACGCTAATGAAAAGATGAAATACAAACTCCAAAACAAACTATCATACTCCTACAAAAGAAAATACAGACTCGAACAATTGACAGATTCCAGCAAAAGAAAATACAAACTCAACACAACTGACAAACTCTAACGGAAAGGAAATACAGACTCAAATGAAAAATCATGAATACATAAATGCTCCTGGTTCCCGCGGGACATCATTCGGTCTCGCCGCGCGCCTATATGCAAGATCCCTGTGAAGTCGGTCCAAGTCATTCGTTATCTGCTTAACGAATGTCATCACTGCCGCGAAGAAGGTAGTGCGAGTCATATCCTCACAGATTTGGCACTTCATAATGATGTAATCAGCGATGTTTCTGATTCTCTCTCTTATGACGCCTTTTTCTTGTAACAAACGCCCAATCTGCTGGGCCCTGGCCCCTAAAGTTTGCTCGGCCACTTTATTTTGCTCCTGAAGTTGTTGCAGATCTATTTCTAATTGTGCCAATGCCGAATAACAATGTTCTCTTTCAACCTTGAAGTCTTTCGCCTGTTTGATCATTTTGTTTTCCGTGGCGATGACCCTTTTCTTTAATCTCGCGACCTCATCATCGTACTTTTCTTTCAACTGCTTAATCAGGCGTGCTCGTTCATCTGTATTTTTAGCCAACTTTTTTTGAGCCTTGGCTAGTTCACCTTCTGCTTTGTTCAAATCAAAACTATAGTCAGTCACTTTCTGCCTCAAGTTAGCTATGACTTTCTCATCTTTGGCACTTCGGGCTGGGTTTTCTGCCGCTATTTTCATTTTCTGAATCTGGGCTCGAAGGGCCTCATTTTCTACGTCTAGCTTTTTCTTTTCTCCTTTGTCTGTCGCGGCTTGCAAGCTATTTTCAAACTGAAGGTCCCTGACTTGTTTCTCCAATTTGCTTATGGTAGCCCTGTACTCGTTTTCTTTGGCCAACCAGTCCCATTGCACTTGTGCTCCGTCAGTGAGCTGTTGGACGTAGGGTCTTTTTGCGGGCCTTTCGGGCTCATGTTGAACCCAAGACCTTTTACCATACCAAGCAGTATAATTAGGCTCTACCTCGCCTCTGGATAGATCTCGTACTTGAGTATTAGGCCCTAAGAATCTGCACTGATGCCAAATCCGACGCACTCTTTCTTCTGGGAAGGCAGCTTTTGGCTCTAACTCAATAGCCTGCCGCCTCAAATCTTCATCGTGTGTGACGGTCTGGTATCGGCCTAACTGACGTAGTACTCTATGCGGAGCATAAGGCTGGATACTTCAAAGACCCATTAACAGCAGAAAGCATTCCTCAGCCGACATATAGATTACCTCACCGACCGAGAGCCACCCGAATGTCCATTCGATCTTATTTGCAGTCAAAGATCTCAAATGAGCATGCCATTCTTTCGTACCGTCCGGTAACTCATAACCCTCTACCCGTTTTTCTTGTTTTTCAATGCACTCGAGGCCAGTCATACCACAATTCAAGTATCTAAGAGGGTGGCAAAAGTGTTCCTCCATCCATAATTGTAACAACATATTGCACCCTTCAAAGAACTTTCCCCCTTTCCCGATAGAGGGTCAGAGCTCGGTAAATTTCCGCCAAGATCAACGGCACTATAGTCCCATTTGCCTTTTTCATTATAAAGTCGGTTATCCCTACAAGTCCCAACTCTATGTTTCCGTCTTTTCTAGGGCAAACCAAAACACCCAAGAATGCCGCTATGAAAGCTAATCCTCTCCGAGCTTCCCACTTGTTTTGGTTTACCGCGTGAGTAAGACCGGTATCTGGTGTTTCAAAGCCACGGGGATTCCCGTAACCTCGATACAGAAAGTAGAAGGTACAAAATCCTTTGGCCAAATTTCCGTCTCTGATGTCACGACTGATGCTTAACAAGTCCAAACATTTATGAGGGGTTACTGTTCTCGGTGCCACCGGGTATTGACTTCTAAGATTCCCTTCAAAACCGACATAACCTGCTATCTCTTCCAGTGTAGGAGTTAACTCAAAATCGGCAAAGTGAAATACATTATGTGCTGGGTCCCAGAATGGTATCAAGGCCTCAATCACGTCTTTTCTTGGCTTAACCTTCAAGAGCCCAATAAGACTGCCCAATGCTTTTGTCACAACCTTCTGCTATTTTCCCCCAAATCATGCCACCACATATGTAACTCCAAAGGGATCTCTTCACGGACCGAGAAAGGTTCATTTTGAATTGTGCTCATCCTGCACATTTATTAAGGTGATTTTAATTAAAAGGAAACTACGACTCGTTTTGACCCAAGAAAAATGACCATCTTTTTTCCAAAAGTTTCACAAAAATATCCGACTTTGCCAATACGGCCTTTCAGCACTTCGAAACGAAGATTTGAAGGCTGTGTCGGCTACCCAGTCAAAACCTTTTAAAACTGACTAAAAGTGACTGTTCTTGCAAAGACAGCCTTCCGGTGCCCTTTTAGGGACATTTGGCTATTTCTGACAAGAATGGCATCACCCTAAATATTTTCAAATTAAAGTAAATTTTTTGTTCTTTTGTGTTATTTTTGCAAAAAGGAAGTTGGACCCGATGAGGTTGCCTACGTATCTCACACCCTGTGAGAATCAAACTGGCGTAGTTCGGATTTTTTTTTAAGAAAATAAACCCAACTTCTTTTTTTCTTTTCCCAAAACACAAAGATTTTTTTTTCTATTTTTCTTTAAAATTCATAAAATTCCTCTCTTTTTTCAAAATTTTGGCAGAGTTTCAGTATACTTTTAGGGACCTTGGTTTTCATCGCAGGTAATTACCTCACACTGCTGTTTTCTTTCCCCAAGTTCTCTCCCTTTTATTCAAAAGCCGATCAGCATGCAAATCCGAAGCAAATAAATGCATAAGTAGCAAGTAAGATGCATCAGGATGGTCTTTTTTATTTCGGGTGCACCTGTCCTAGACAGACCCAACCCCTGCGTTGAGTCTCCAAAGTCAAAATGCACATGATGCAAACAAACATTCCTACTAGGGATCCGGCATGAGGTATTGTTATACTAGGTTTTAAAAACCTGAGTTTATTTGTTCTAGACCTGGCTTACCCGAGCGGACAGCTTGAGCCGAGAGGGCAGCGTACCGGGAATACAGAAGCTTCACCGGCTTTGCAACTTGTCCGAACCTCGTTCTAAATTTGGAATAAGCCTCTAACAGAAAAGAAGTCACACGAAGTGCACACTTCTTCATGATTTAGAAAACTTAGAGAGAAGAGGGATTTCGCAACAGTTTATATACAGTTCACGGAATATCAAAGCGGTAAAAACAATCAATTAGCACATTAGGCTCAAATCATGTAACAAATTCAGATAATGGATCAAGCCAACTATAACAATTATTCTAAGCTCGAATTCTTGAACTCTAAACCAGAGATTCTGGGTTCGATCCCCAGCAGAGTCGCCAGAGCTGTCACACCTCCTTTTTCTTACCCTCGGAAGGGCATAAAGGAGTTTTTCCAATTAAAGGACAATCGAAACGGGTTTATTATTAAAAGATTCAGAGTCACCACTTGGGAGATTTATGGTGTCCCAAGTCACCGGTTGAATCCCGAATCGAGGAAAAGATTGACTCTGTATTATAGTCTGCAAACCAGAAATTCGAGCAAGGAATTCTGTTAACCTGGGAGAAGGTGTTAGGCATTCCCGAGTTCCGTGGTTCTATCACGGTCGCTCAACTGTTATATCTGGCTTAATATCTGATTTTAAACCTATGTGCAGATTTTAGCCTTTAACCGCTTTTATTCAATTTTAAAAGAAGATTGAACGTCATTTAAAACACGTTTTTGGATCGCGCTACATGAAATGCACCCGCAATCCTAAACATATTTTATTCAACATTTAAGATTTGATTTGGGTCACATGAAATGCACACCCGAGTTTAGGAAGGTAATATTATTGAAATAATGCGCTTAAAGCAACTATGCGTTTCAGCTTTGCGAGGGACATGGAAATTTGCTAAATGGCATGCCTCAAGTTCTAAAAAATTTTAAAATATTAATTAAGCGAGAGCCGTGCATTTTGAAATTTTATTTCGCACGATGCACCTCAATTCCAATTAAAAGAAGAACTTAAATCAAGCTCGGAGGGCTATAAGCTATTGGCGTTGTCTAAAATGGCTCACCTCCAATCTAATAAATGGGCTTAGTTGATTACTTAACAAGGCGAAGAGCATTCCTATTTTTCTACTTTCAATTAAATGTTCAAACTGAGTTCTAGTAACCAATGGATTGATAATGAATTCGAACTAAATATTATTGACGTTGAAGGGGCCTAAATCTGTGTCAGGCCCTATTAAAAGGCAGACCGCTTATGATGGTTCTACATGAGCAATTGGCCCAGATCGCGAACACAAGAAAATAGGCGAAGGATCGAGTCTCTGGACATGCAGAACATTAGAATTATTTGCAGTGTTGATGTGGGTCTAGTCCCATCATAAATCTGGGCTCAAAGAGAGCCCAATACCATGTTGCAAGGGCTACCAATTCCCTGATTTCTAAAGGACTTGAGCTGGGCCCAAAAGAAGGCCCAATTTTGCAACGTCAAACAGGGACTCAAGATCGAGTCCCTATAGCCACATAACCAGCGCACAAGCAAGGGATTAGATGGTTCCAAATTGATCCCAAACAATTTGATTCAAAATGACTATGACATCCATTTAGCTTCTGAACTTAATCGTTTCAGAAAGGACAGAACAGATAACATAAAAAAAAACTCGGAAACTGTAATCATCCTGTAATCATGCTAAACCTCATTAGACAATTCTACTTTCTTGCACAGCCATGTTAATCAAATAAATTCAAACCAGCCCCAAAATGACATTGATCCTTGACAGATATGAAACAAACATGTTTAGCGTGAGCCTAAACTT
Source organism: Nicotiana sylvestris (assembly GCF_000393655.2). Lineage (NCBI taxonomy): Eukaryota > Viridiplantae > Streptophyta > Magnoliopsida > Solanales > Solanaceae > Nicotiana > Nicotiana sylvestris. Next base: position 26,223,202 of record NC_091066.1, read on the forward strand.
TTATTATAGTAATTCCATGGCTCACTTGTCAAAACAAAGATTCAATAACCTGCAAGCTATATGATTGAACTTGAACTCAACTTAAACCATCCCCATGCTTGTACATTCCCAGAATTAAATTAACGAGCACACACACGGATTTTGCAAGACATTAACAACATAAGAGAGGGGAGGAAAGGCTGCTCTACTAGGCAGAATATAAGATTATATTCAGGACATTACAGAAATGAATGAAATAGAAGAGTAAGCTCAAAAGATAACTTGTATCCATGGTATTTCACACTCAAACACAAGTTTGCATTGCACATGTTGTATATAGTTCCAAGGGGTACCTGGATTTTAAAACAAAACAGAAATTGATGGTTCAGCAACAGAACAACAACAACAAAGGAGTTAGCCCAGAAATAACTAAAGAAAACCAGCTTTGAGCCAAGTTTGAACCAGCAGATAAAATACAATAATCCAAACACTAACTTCAGTCACTCGATTGACCAGCAGACCTCAAGACAACTCAACTTTAACCCATCTTAAAACCAGTTGACTAGAAAATTGACTTAGCACCAAGAAAACCTCAAAAATCACCAATGAAATCAATGAAACAGTGTTATTCTAAAATTTTCAGCCCTTTGCCTTTTCCTCTCAGAATTTTTAGCTCTTGAAGTCTATCAAACTAGTAAAATTTTTGCAGCTTCTGTATTTTTAGATTTCCAGCCTTCAAAATCTGACTTGAGCTCTAAGTAACAATGCCTTTATAGGCAAGCTACTAGGGCAACCTCAAAGAGTTCAAAATTGCCTTTAAAACCTTCTGAAATTTTCATTTTAGCTTAGAAATCCCTAGTGTAAACCTCAGAATTTCAAAATAGCCCCTACCCCAGCTTCTAGGAAGCTTCCTAGTTCAGTTATATAAGATTCCCAAGCCCAGACTACCCGAATTACTCCTTAATGACCCCGTTATTACCTGAAGGAACCGGACAGAACATGGGTCAATTTGACCCAATTGAATTTATTCAGGTTCGGCCCAAACTAGTAAATCAAAAGGTCAGAGGCATAAACCCAAATCCAACCCAATTCGAATTGACTGAAACAAATGCTTATAATAGCGACGAGTCTGGACAACATAAATCAAGCACTAGACTAAGATTAAAGGGATTACCAGATAAAATTAACCTAACTAATCAAGCTAAGTGACCTAACATTTTTAAAATAACATGCATAATAAACAACTCACAAACGAACACAAAAGACCTAATCGGGACAACAAATAATAGAAGAAATGAAGAAGTAGAGGAGGAAAAGAACTGAGAAGAAGAAAAGAAACATACCAAAGAGGTCCCGGACAAAAGGGCCTAAGGGACAGCCTTCAACTCATCGATTCCGGCCCAATCCAAAATTAATCATATGTTCTTAATATCCAGAACACACGAGTAACATCGATTTAGGCCTAGAATCTTCTAAACCTCGCTGATTCTAACCTCTGGACCTTTAGGGTTGTTCATTCAAATCCATATTTGAGGAGCTTTACCAATATTTGAGGGCAACGGGGTGGATTTCTGGAATAAGGGTGAGACGAGGGTTCAGGGGTGTTATTTTGGGGATGATTGGGTGAGTTGGAGTTTTGGTCTTCCTCTTCGATTCAAGATTCGAAGAGTTCTGTTAGGATTCGAGGGAGGGGTTTTGGAGATTTGGGAAGAGGAAAAGGAGGGGAGTCTATGGCGTTAATTTGGGGTCGATTGGAGTACCGCCGCCGGCGGAGACAATTTCCGGCAGGCGGTTCCGGCGGAGGCAATGAGGTTTGGTGAAGGAGATGAGAGGGGGTAGGGGGCTGTTTGGACACTTATATATCACGATGAGGTTAGTTTTGGACCGTCAGATCAACTAACCTCGACGGTCAAGATCAAATGTTAGCAAAACGATGTCGTTTCTGGTGAAGGGGGAACCAGACGGGATTGGGGCGCGGGTTTGGGCCGGGTTTCGGGTGGTTTGGACGAGTTTCACATTGGGCCTGGAAAGAATTAATATAAGTGGCCCAAAATCAGCTCCTCTCAATTCTTTCCTTTTCTCATTAATTCATTTTCTTCAAAATTCTTTTCTTTTTCTTCTTCTTTTTCATAATTAAAATTAAAACCTAAATTAAATTCAATTAAACTGAAAAATACTAATAAAAATTATCACATTTAATTAAAAACAAACTAAATGAAAAACTACTCAAAATCAAAGTAAAAATCCAAAGGTGCAAATTAAACTATTTTTGTGATTTTTCCTTTTTATAAAACAATTTAATTACTAAATAATTCTTAAAATTAAAATTTAACTCCTAAATGCACATGCAACGCAATTTTTGTATTTTTCACTAATTAAAATGCACAAACAAAAATGCAAACAATTAACAGAAAATGACACGAAAATTCACAAAATTGCAAACACTGAAAGAAATTATTTTATTTTGGAGTTATGGGAGTAATTGATATATAGGGAAAAAATTACGTGCTCACATATAGTCCCCCAAGTATTTGAGCTTTGAAGTATGAAATCTCGAGCACCTTGATTATTCCTTCCATTCAGTCCTTTTCCTGAAAAGGAAAAACATACGACACTCGGAGGTATAATTTTAGATGAAGACTGCTTAACCTATACCCTAGACCGAGAATTATGTTTCTCCCGCATGTCTTTCAGGTCTAAATTCATCATTTAGCGTGGGCTAGCTTTTTGCCTATCATCTAAAATTGTTAGTACAACTTTAACAATTAAAAAATAAAAATCATAAGTGGGGATACCTGATCGTTGGTATTTTCTTCCCTTAGAAATAGTACTTCTTCAGATGAACAACATTCAAACTTGAAGGTAGAATCTTGCCATCCAGGGTTTCAAGCTCATATGCACCTTTTCCTGCGATACTATGAATATTGTAAGGCCTTTCCCAATTTGGACTTAACTTTCCCGCATTGACTGCCCTCGTGGATTGGAAAACTTTCTTGAGTACGTAGTCCCCAATCTTGAAGTATCTGAGACGAGCTTTCCGATTGTAATACCGCTTAATAACTTTTTTTTGTGCTGCCATCCTTAAGGCAGTTTCCCTCATTTCTTCATGCAAATCCAGATTTACCCGCATCTCTTCTTCATTCGACTCTTCAGTAGCTTGAGTATATCTCGTACTTGGCTCCCCTATTTCGACTGGAATTAAGGCTTAAACACCGTATACAAGTGAGAACGGTGTCTCTCTCGTACTTATTTTTGCCGTTGTTTGGTAAGCCCACAAGACTCCAAGTAGTACCTCTGGCCACTTGCCCTTTGATTCTTCTAGTCTTAAGTTGTTGATAATAACTTTATTTGTTGATTCATCTTGTCCATTGGACACTGGATGATAAGGTGTCGAGGTAATCCTTTTAATTTGCCAACTTTGGAAGAATTCTATGATTTGTGCACCTATGAATTGCTGGCCGTTATCGCATATGATCTCTTTTGGAACCCCAAACCGGCATATAATGTTTCGCTAGATGAAGTCTCTGATCTCTTTTTCTCATACCTGTTTGAAGGCTCCTGCTTCTATCCACTTAGAAAAATAGTCGGTGAGTACTAACAGAAATCTTACCTTGCCTTTGGCTTGTGGTTGTGGACTTACGATATCTATTCCCCACTTCATAAAAGGCCATGGTGCAACAACGGGATGTAATAATTCAGCTGGTCGATGCATGTTGTTGCCATATCTTTGGCACTTGTCAAATTTAGCCACAAAATATTCCGCCTCTTCTTCCATTTTTGGCCAGTAATAGCCAGCTCTAATTATAGTTTTTACCAAAGATCTTCCTCCAGCGTGATTTCCACTCTCGTGTATTTCTTTCATCATATATTCCATTTGAGAAGGCCCGAGACATATTGCTAGAGGACCACCGAACATTTTTCGATATACATTGCCCTGATTTAAACAGTAACGAGCAGCCTTTTGGTGAAGTGCCTGAGCCTTTTTCTTATCTTCAGGTAGTATTCCATACTGCAAAAAATTGACAATCTTTTTTCTCCAATCCCAAGTTAGATTATTGTAATTTACCTCATTTTTATCTTGATCAAGCACTGAATGAAACAAATGTATTACGGAAGCATTTTCTTCATTTGTCACTTCTGTAGCGGATGCAAGATTAGCCAAAGTGTCTGCCTTGGCATTCTCTTCCCTTGGTATCTGCGTGACTTTCCAAGTTTGGAATTATCTAACTAAATTCCGTTCCTTTTCCAGGTATTGTTGCATCCTTGCCTCTCTAGCTATATAAGTCCCCTGCATTTGGTTAACTACGAGCTACGAATCGCTTTTGATTATGACTTGCTCTATTCCGAGCTCTCATGCCAATTCTAAACCTGCAATCACAGCTTCATATTCTACCTCATTATTAGTGATAGGATAACATTTTATGGCTTGTCGTATGGTTTCTCCCGTAGGTGGTACCAAGACAATGCCTAGACCTACTCCTTTTACGTTTGATGAACCGTCAGTAAATAAGGTCCCAGTACCTGGATTAGACCCGTTAAATACCTGCAGTGCATTTTCTGCTTCCACTTGTATCCCTTGGCTAAAATCTGCCACAAAATCTGCTAAAACTTGTGACTTTATTGCAGTTCTAGGTTGATATGTAATGTCATATTCGCTTAGCTCTATAGCCCACTTGGCTAATCTACCCGATAACTCATGTTTATGCAATATATTACGTAAGGGGTAGGCAATTACTACAGAGATATGATGACATTGGAAATAAGGCCTTAATTTCCTAGATGCCATAATTAATGCTAGTGCAAGTTTTTCTAAATGAGGATATAGAGTCTCAGCAACTAATAAAGACTTGCTAACATAATAAATTGAAGATTGTTTACCTTGGTACTCTCGAACTAATACGACACTTACCGCTACTTTTAAAATAGCAAGGTAGATAAGTAGTTTTTCCCCATCTTTTGGTTTGGCTATCAATGGTGGATTTGACAAGTATGCTTTTAAATTTTTAAGCACTTTTAGACATTCTTCAGACCATTCAAATTGATTTTGCTTTTTTAGGGCTGAAAAGAACTTGAAGCACTTTTCCGATGACTTGGAAATAAACCTTCCCAAAGCTGCTATTCTTCCTGTCAGCCTCTGTACTTCTTTTTTGCTCGTAAGTATATCCAAAATTTCCTTAATAGCTTTAATCTGTGCGGGATTTACTTCAATGCCATGGTTAGAAACGAGGAATCCCAAGAACTTTCCTGATGACACGCCAAATGCACATTTCTAAGGATTTAACTTCATGTTAAATTTGCGAAGAATCTGAAATGTATCCAACAAGTGTTGAATATGATCCCCTGCTTGTTGTGATTTGACCATCATATCATCTATATACACCTCCATGGTTTTTCTGAAATATTGTGGTCACTAGCCTTTGGCATGTGGCCCTAGAATTCTTTAGGCCGAACGACATAACTTTGTAACAGTAAGTCCCCCTGTCTGTATTAAAGGAAGTTTTTTCTTCATCTAGAGGATCCATTTTAATCTGATTATATCCTGAATAGGCATGTAAAAAACTTAATAATTCATGTCCTGTAGTAGTATCAATTAGTTGATCTATGTGCGGTAATGAAAAAGAATCTTTAGGGCAAGATTTATTTAGATCAGTATAATCTACACAAACTCGCCACTTACAATTCTTTTTGGGCACTACTACAGTATTAGCCAACCAATCTGGATACTTTACCTCGCGTATGGACCCGATTTTTAAAAGCTTTTGCACCTCATATTGAATCACCTGATTCTTGAAGGAGCCTTGCTTCCTTTTCTTTTGTTTGACAGGTGGGTATGATGGATCTTCATTTAATTTGTGGGTCATTACCTCCGGTAGTATACCTGTCATATCTGAATGGGACCAAGCAAAACAATCTGCGTTAGCCTTTAAAAATTCAATCAACTTATGTTTCATCTCTAGGGTGAGGTTGGTCCCAATGTAGACTTTTCTGTTCGGCCAATGTACAAATAGTACCACAACTTCCAGTTCCTCGATTGTTGTTTTGATGTTTTTATTTTCTTCTGGTTCTTGAATAGTATCAGGCCTCGAGTCCACATCTGTTTGCCCGTCTTCAGCTGAGGCTCGTGTTGCTGCATCCTTAACTGAATTATGTGATTGCTATTTTTCGTCACCTTTTGTGCTTGAATCTACCACGGAGTTAATGCTTCGAGAAACTTGTTGGCCACCATGGATTTGTCGTATTCCCCATTTTGAAGGAAACTTGATAACTTGATATAACCAGACAAGGTGTGTGCCTTAGGTATTAGCTTATCATCGGCTTGCATCTCGTTTACCACTCTCAATAGAATGATATTCACAGAACTACCTGGGTCAATCAAAACTCGTTTTACATTAGTGTCATATACAAGTAAAGATATTACCAGTGCATCATTATGCGGGTTCGGCACGCCATCTGCATCCGCATCATCAAATGTCATACTATATTCTTCCAAAACTTGTCGAACTCGCTTTCCGTGGGTAACTATAATTTTTGACGCCTTCTTTGCTATCGTATACGTTACGCCATGATCTCTTCCCCTCCACTTATGACATTAACCGTCCTTTTTGGTGAAAGAGGTTTTGGAGGTTCCTGCCTATTCTTCATATATGCTTGCTTTCCTTTTCACAAAACAATTCAGTTAAGTACCCTTGTTTTAATAAATGTTCTACTTCACCTTATAACAATCTGCAATCCACCGTTTTGTGACCGTGATCGCTGTGAAACTCGCACAAAAAATCGGGATTTCTCCTATTTGGGTTTGATCTCATTTCTTTTGGCCACCGTACCTTGTCTCCCATGCTTCTTAAAACAGCCACCAACTCGGATGTGCTAACATTAAAACTGTAGCCGCCAATTTTTGCTTTCGAGCTTCTGTCATCATCTCGCGTATCTCGCATGTTTCGTTCTTTTCCGAACCTTGATGATGAACCTGACTCTCTATCTCTTGATCTAGGATCATACCTTGGGTTTTCTTATTTTGAACATGAATCCCTTCCTGCTGGTCCCATGTAAGGTTCATACCTATTTTTACTGGACCTTTTTTCAGTTTCAGCTCGTCTTGAGTTCACTCTTTCATCTTTTCGAGACTAAGTGATAGTATCTTCTTCTATTCGCAGCTTTTTACTGTATCTATTATAAACATCATTCCAAGTTGTTACTGGAAATTCTCGTAAGCTTTCTTTGAGTATCCTCGTGGTTTCCGAGATTTTTTCATTTAGATTACTGGCAAAGGCCATAGCTGTAAGCACGTGATTTTTGCCCTATATGAGAATTACGCCCAAAAAATTCAAAAATAAAATGATTTTTCTTTGGTGTGCAATTTTGTGATATTTTGAATAATTATTTGTATTTGTCTGTGCATGTTTATTTGCTAAATTAATAAAAAATACAAAAATATGTCGCATTTTGCATGTAGGATTTAATTCTATAATTGTTACTAATTAAATTTGTTTACAAAAAATTAAAAATTACAAAAATAGGCATCGTTTGCATTTTTAGCATTTAATGTCCAAATATACAATTTTATGCTTAATTATTACTTAATTGTGCGTTAATTGTTATTGGGAGTTAATTTGCGCTTTTATAACTTAATTTAGTTCTTAATAATAGTTTAAGTATTTTTATAATTTAGTTTTAGAAAAATAAAAGAAGAAAAGAGAGCGAAAATATAAAGAAAGTCGGAATTGGGCCTCTTCTTCAATAGAGAGAAAATTCCGAAAAAAATATTTAAACTTTCAAAAAAAAACTAAAAAAAAATCTTTTGCTTTCTTTCATTGTTTGAAATCAGAATTAATTGTTTTTCATCAAAGCTTGGAGCTTTTGTTTTGAGATTAATACTCCACCGGTTTGCAAACTCTGTTCCTGGGTTGTTACTGCTATTGGACTTTTGTTGCTGTGCTGTATTGTTATTACTGCGTGGCTGACTTTCTTCTTCTTATATTGGCAATACCAGGTACACAACTGTAATTTTGGCATTTTGTAAGCTGAAATGAAGAACGGAATGTTAAATTTTTAATTTAGTTTTAATTTTTTTTGTATTGTATTTAGATTATTCATGTATTATTATTCTGTCAATCACTGTCATTTGGCATAATTAGACATGTTATAGCGATATATTAAATAACGCCTTAACCGGATTATTAGGAAATATATTCAAGACGGATTACTAATTAAAACTGTTTAATAATCAAAATAGAAAAAATAACGTAAAAAATGGCGTTATTGAATCAGTTTGGCAAAAATTGATTAATTCCTTATTCATAAGGTTTTTTTTGTCAACATTAAGTTAATCGGAATCATGTAGTTAATTTCAGTTAAAAGATGAATTAGTTTGCGAATCAAGTATTAAGACATGATGTTAATTAAAACAAAGTTAGTTAAGTTTAAATTGTTTAACTTTTAGAAATATGGTTTAGTAATCAAGTTTTTTTTTAATTTTCAGTATTTGTAAATAATTAATTTCAATAAGCTTAAGTCATACTAACAATATGTTTTAATCCAACTATGGGATAATTAGTTTTTTTTTTTACTTTTTGGGCAATTCCATGTTGTTCGTAATTATCATTTTAGTAATATTACTTTCCATTAATATTTGTTTTGAATTAGTAATTAATATGTTATTTTTAAGTATGTAGAGATTGACTTCATAATTATGGACAAACTTAGTAATAATAAAGATATAGTCATTAAAGGGTATTCATAAAATAAGGGAGGATCTCACTAACAAATAAATAAATATAAATAATACAAAAAATTGCAGTCCTCCAATCTTATTTATTTATTTTTTTATATAAGAAAATACCTAGATTTCAAGATGGGCGATTTAGTAAAATTCACGGTCTTACCTAATAATATCATAACGCGTAGTATTTTGGCGCATATTTAATAAGGTTATTTTCTTGAATACGGGTGTACATTTATGTAACCCAAATCACGATCTTGACGAAGTCAAAATGCGTCAACAAATCACGCGTGCACTGGTTGTGGCGTGGCTCGAGATGCGTTTTCACGACGTTGCAATTTTGTATAAAATAAATAATGATAAAAGCGGTTTTTAAAAGTTAAATTTGCACATAAGTTTATAATACGTATTATATCAGATAGTCAAGCCAAATATAACAGTTGAGCGACCGTGCTAGAACCACGGAACTCGGGAATGCCTAACACCTTCTCCCGGGTTAACAGAATTCCTTATCCGGATTTCTGGTTCGCGGACTGTAATACAGAGTCATTCTTTTCCTCGATTCGGGATTAAAATTGGTGACTTGGGACACCCTAAATCTCCCAAGTGGCGACTCTGAAATAAATAAACAAATCCCGTTTCGACTGTCCTTTAATTGAAAAAAACTCCTTGTACCCTCGCGGGGCGGAAAAAGGAGGTGTGACAGCTCTGGCGACTCTGCTGGGGACTATTTATGGTAACCCAGAACCACTGGTTCGGGGTTAGAGATTCGAGCTTAGATAAATTGTTATATTTGGCTTTATCTGATTTTTACATGTTTGAGCCTAATGTGCTAAATGCTGCTTTTACCGCTTTGATATTATTTGACTGTATATATAAACTGTGCCGAACCCTTCTCTCTTCACCTCCGGGGATGTGCTTACTGGTTGAGACTCCCTATTCTGTTAGTGTTATACCCTAAAATAAGAAAGAGGTCGGACAAGTTACGAAGCCGGATGGCCTTTTGGTTCCCGGTAAGTTGCCCCCTCCTCGACTCGAGTAGTCCGCTCGGGTACACAGTCTAGTACACTGACCCAGGTTTTGAATATAGAATAACGTGACTTCATGCCGGATCTCTAGTTGCATTTGACTTAGGGGACTCAACACAGGGGTTGGGTCCGTCTAGGACTAGCAACCTGAAATGAAAAGACCATTTTGATGCATCCTACTTGCTCTGTACATATATTTGTTTCGAACTTGCATGTTGACCGGTTTCTGAATCTCGGGAATGTTGGAAAATTGAAGAAAAAAAAAGAAAAAAAGGGAAAAAGAATATATCAGTTAGGGAGTTAATTGATTATTTTAGAAAAAAAAATCAATGACCAATTACTGGCGAAACTCTGCCGAAATTTTGAAAAAAAAAAGAGGAAAATATTTTATTTTGTTTTACTAAAAAATATAGAAAAAAAGAGTCTTTTATTTTTTTTTGGAAAAATAGATTGTTTTATTGTTTGTTGAAAATGGAAAAAAATCGTTATTTTGTCTTTTTCAAAAATAGAAAAGGAAAATAGATTGTCTTGCCAGGAAAAAATAAAAATGGAAAAGAGTCATGTTTTAAAATAGTTCGGTTAATTTGCTCGAACTACGCGGGTTTGATTCTCACAGGATGTGAGATACGTAGGCAACCCTCATCGGGTCCAACCCCACCTTTTGCTAAAATAGCCAAAAATCAAAAATTTTAATCTTGTCATGAATAAGTGGGGTGGTGTCCAACCTTCCCTTTTGCTAAAATAGCCAAAACAAAAAAAAACATGTCAAAATTTTAATTTTTTCATAGAGAAGTCGGGTGACGCTGTTTTATGAAGACATAGCCGAATGTTCCCGAAAGGGACGCCGGGAGGCTGACTTTGCATAAACAGCCACCTTTGGGTCATTTTTAAGATTTTGACCAGTTGACCCACACAGCCTTAAAAATCTTCGTCCCCGAGGCGTTGAAAGGCCGTGTTTGCAATATTGACTTTTCTAATTCGAAAAATGATAAAAAGAGTCATAAATAAGTCGGGTGATGCTGTTTTGTCAAAAATAGCCGAATGTTCCCGAGAGGGACGCCGGAAGGCTGACTTTGCATAAACAGCCACTTTTTTGGGTCCTGTTTAGGATTTTGGTCTAGTTGACCCACACAGCCCTATAAATCTTCGTCCCCGAGGCGCTGAAGGGCCGTGTTCGCAACATCAGGTTTTTAGTATAATTTGAAAAGAAAAAAAAGAGTTAGCGGTCAGGTGAATACCGTTTGGATTTTTTTAGTCAAAATAAGCCGAGCCAACTTCGGCCGCGTCTTGAACCGTTCTTGCCGAAATAACCTTAGAGTATCTGTCAGTTGTCGAAAGGTTATTTTCGTAAAAGAATGGACAAGTGTGTAAAGTGTCATAAAATAATCCTCCCCGGCCTCAAATTCATGTGAGATTTGGAAGGGGGCACATTTGCAAAAATAGCCGTTTGGTTGCATTTATCAAACGGGGAAAGGAAGCTGGCCTTTTTGTTTTGAGGTTATAAATCTTTTGGCTAGAATATATGGGTTGTTTGATTTTTGAGTTTGTTGGTCATCTTTCAACCTTTGAAACCCAGTTTATTTTATTATGAAAATTGATAAAAAAATGTGTCTTATTGTTGTTACCTTTCATTTGGTCCGAACTACGCAAGGTCTGATTCATACGGGGTCATGATACGTAGGCAATCTCCATAAGATTCGACCACAACAAAAAAAAGAAAAAAAATGATAAAAAAAAAGAAGAAGAAAAAAATCGAAAAAAAAGAAAATGAATGAAAAAAAAATCGAAAAAAAAGAAAGAAAAGAAAAAAAAGATGTTATTAATAATGGGGACCGACAGAGTCCATTCTAACCTGTTTCGCTTTGAATCACAAAGAAAGTTAAGGTGGTTGGTTTGTGGTAAGCCGTAAATACAAGACCCAGAAGCACACTTTGCGGGGATCAAGCCTAATAACAGAAGCACTCATATCCTATTAGGCCTTGTTGACTGAGGTTGATGATATTGAAGTTGGCAATGGTCTCGACAATATTAATGCAAAGCTCAGTGGCTAAGATGCCAATTTTGATAAAGTGAGAGGACGCTCCGTTCCTTGGTTAGCAAGAGAGAAGCTTTTGGTGGCTTATTTTGTTGTCATTTCTGTTGTCCGGATTATCCTTAGGGTTGTAGTTCGAATATTGTCTTGTGTCAAACCTTCTTATCTTTCCAGTTTGTCATATCAGTTTGTTTAAAGTTTTTTTAAGGGTGTGTTAAGATTTTATTCTGGTTGTTTTATTTGTTTTTCTAACCATCTCGCCGGAAGTCTAATACAAAAGCCGGTCTTTTATTATTTCCAGTCATCTTTTTATTTAGTCCTTTTGTCATTTTCGTTCAATGCCGATTCTAGGGACATGACATGCGCACACAGTTTGGGCCTAGTCTATAAAGTTAATCATAAAACCCTGGGAAGGTGATCAAAGCATTTAAAGGAAATAAGAACGGTTTGAGATTATTTGAAGCCCGAGTCATGTGGAACTGGGGCAAGTAAAACATAAAGAAAACCGTTAAATGCAAGATTCGCCAAATTGGCATGAGGGTCGTGCATGAGAGTGAGAGTGTCGCCCAGCAGTGCTTTAGAAATGACAAATGAAAAAGCAAGTGTTTAACATAATTGTCAAGTCCAGCACCATCGGAAGAGACTATAAATCTATGTTCAATTGTGTTGTTTGCACTTGGCATGTTTTGAAGACTGGAATGACGAAGGCATTTTATTCTGCTACCTAAACACTTTATCCTTCGTTACCCCTTTTGAGCCTTATTTATTTTCTTTCATACCCCTCGTTCGGAATCAATAGCAATGACTAGGAAATACGAGCCTGGAAGGTAAAGAAAAAATCAAAAAAAAAAAAGAAAAGAAAAGAACAAGAAAAATGATAAAAAAAAAAAAAGAAAGTCAAATGAAAACAGAGGAATTGAGAACGACGATTGATCTGATTCCTCAAAGAGAATACGTAGGCGCTTCACGGCTCGGTCATAGTTTTGAAAAATAAAAAAAATCAATTAAAATATCCCCAAGCAAGAAACTGGGGTAAAGGTCGCGTTCGTTGTAAATAAATCTAGTTCCGAAGGTTGTAACTTTGAACCCAAAATTGATTTTTTTTTTCTGAGCCTTTAATACCCTTTCTTTCTAGCCCTATCCAAAAAACCCACATTACGGTCCAAAGAAAGACCTTCTGATAAGTCTTCAAAAGATGCCAAGTCAGATGAATGAGAGTCTTACCGGTGAACATAACATTCTGTTCCACAGCAGAAAGGACTCTAATCACCAGCAGAGAGAGTCATACCGGCAACACTCAAAATCCTCAGCTGGAAAGTGACACAAATGAGAGAGTCTTATCGGTGAAAATCTTCACGGACACCATAAGGCGATGAAAGCTGAGAGAAAAACCAAAATGAGAGAGACTTGATAGTGAAAACCCTTCGGGCACTACAAGTCGAATAAGATTGAGAATCAGATGGGGAATTGCCAATTGAAGGTCTTGAAAAACGATTGACGACGGAAGATAGGCCACAAATGCATGCCATGACCATTAGAGTCGGTGTCTGCGTTTGATTGGTTTTTATTTATAGTTTCTTTTGTTACAGAGTCATGTTTTTCATTTGTCTTTTATTCTGTTCCCTTTTTATCTTTTTCCTTTCATAGAAAAACTCCCCAATAGAGTCTGTTTGGTCAAAACAAGTGTGAATTGACTTCAAAATATGCCATCAGCTTTCCAATTATTCAAGATAAGATCTGACTAGTACATCCAAGTGGTATAGTCAGCAAGGAACAAACGCGAGGCCAGTGTCAAAAAAGATATCCCCAGCAAAAGGGAATTGACAAAAGGATTGACAAGTGTCAAGAGGGATACCCTTGCCGAAATCAAAGGTTATAAACCTCAAGGCCAAGGCCCGTTGAATAAAGCAAGGAGAGCAGTGAGCATGATTTGGGGAAATTCATACTAGACTAAAAGGTCGGGGAAATGCCAGTTTCCGAGCTATGCCACAAAAGAAGAGGGATATCCCCAGCAGAAAGGGATTATCCCCAGCAAATAATATCATCCCCAACAAGTTGTGGAGCGCAGAGCAAGGAAGGAGAAAAGGAAAAGCCATCCCAGTAGGAATATCACAACCAACCACCACGTTTTAAACTAACAAATTTTGTTTGATTTGAAACAGGTAAAGGAAATGGCATTGATGACAGAAATGCATGCCATAAGGGAGACTGTCAAACTGGGGCAGAAAATTTTCCTTTCATTTGGAAAATTTTCTGGAAGTCAGGTACCCATTCGAGGAAGAATAAAGATAGCACCAGTCTCAAGGGAAGTGGTATTTGAACCAGTGTTGCCCCAACATAATAAGTTTAAATGGAGGAAGTATTCCCCAGCAGACAGAATAAAGGGATGACACTTGTGCTCAGAAAAGCAAAAAGCCATTATCATCCCCAGCAGCTTCCAGAAGAATGAAGCATCGACTTGAAGGGATAAAATTCCCCAGTAGCGTTATCCTCAACAACGTTATCCCGAGAAGATAACACTTTTATCCCCAGCAGTGTTGAAAAAAAAGAAAAAAAAGAAAAAAAATTGAATTTGAAGGAGGGGAAGAAGGGAGACTTCCCTAGTAGTATTATCCCCAGCAATCAGGCGTCCACCTGGAGAACAAGGAAGAGCAGTTGGAGTATTAGCAATCAGGCGTCCACCTGGAGAACAAGGAAGAGCAGTTGGGGTATCAGCAATCAGGAGCCCACCTGGAGAATAAGGGAATACAATGGAAGTATCAGCAATCAGGAGCCCACCTGGAGAATAAGGGAATACAGTTCAAATTTTAAGTAATCAGGAGCCCCCCCTGAAAAATAGAATGGTGATTTGTTGGTTGAAGTTGGGAGCCTGCCCATATAACAGAGGAATACATTTAGTCTTTTCATTTCAAAAAAAAAAACGAAAAAAGAAAGAAAAAGGGGGAAGTAGTTTGTAGAGGAATGAAACATCCTACTCAAAAGGAAGTAATTTTGGAAGGAGTAAGATAACATATTTACTCAGCAGAGTTATCCACAACAGTGTTATCCCCAGTGGATCATCGAGATGTAGAAGCATCCTCGACAGAGTTTCGGGCAACCCAGAGTGGGTAAGGAAGAAAAGGAAAAGTCATCCCCAGCAGTTTCGAGGGAAGACAACACAGGTAAGTAAATAATTCAGGAAGAAGGAAATGGTTCACGCATAGGAGAGGCATTTCCTCCTAAGTCTAGTTTCACCCATAGGAGATGCATTTCCTCCTAAGTTTACTTTTACCCCATAGGAGATGCATTTCCTCCTAAGTTTAGTCTTACCCATAGGAGAGGCATTTCCTCCTAAGTTGTTGTTAAACCAATAGGAGACGCATTTCCTCCTAAGTTTAGTTTTACCCATAGGAGATGCATTTCTTCCTAAGTTTGTTTTTACCCATAGGAGAGGCATTTCCTCCTAAGTTTGTTAGTTTCATCCATAGGAGAGGCATTTCCTCATAAGTTTAGTTTCATTCATAGGAGATGCATTTCTTCCTAAGTTTAGTTATACCCCTAGGAGACGCACTTCCTCCTAAGTTTGTTTTTACCTATAGGAGAGGCATTTCCTCCTAAGTTTGTTTTTACCCATAGGAGATTTCCTCCTAAGTTTGTTTCACCCATTGGAAAGGCATTTCCTCCTAAGTTTAGTTTCATTTATAGGAGATGCATTTCCTCCTAAGTTTAGTTTCACCCATAGGAGATGCATTTCCTCCTAAGTTTGTTTCACCCATAGGAGAGGCATTTCCTCCTAAGTTTGTTTTTTTACCCATAGGAGATGCATTTCCTCCTAAGTTTATTTTACCCATAGGAGAGGCATTTCCTCCTAAGTTGTTGTTGAAATCAGGAGTCCGCCTGGAGAATAGAGACATTCAATTTTCAATTTAGCAATCAGGAGTCCGCCTGGAGAACAAAGACATACTTTTCAAGTCTGATGTCAGGAGTCCGCCTGAAGAACGGAGACACACATTTTTAAAAGTTGTTGAAATCTTGCCAACCTAAAGAAAGGAATGGCGATGTATTGGTTGAAGTCAGGAGCCCGCCTGAAGAGAGGAATGACGATTATTTTCAAAGTTGTTGTTGAAGTCAGGAGCCCGCCTGAAGAGAGGAAAGGCGTTTTTAAAAGTTGTTGAAATCTTGCCAACCTAAAGAAAGGAATGGCGATGTATTGGTTGAAGTCAGGAGCCCGCCTGAAGAGAGGAATGGCGATTATTTTCAAAGTTGTTGTTGAAGTCAGGAGCCCGCCTGAAGAGAGGAAAGGCGTTTTTAAAAGTTGTTGAAATCTTGCCAACCTAAAGAAAGGAATGGCGATGTATTGGTTGAAGTCAGGAGCCCGCCTGAAGAGAGGAATGGCGATTATTTTCAAAGTTGTTGTCAGGAGCCCGCCTGAAGAGAGGAAAGGCGTTTTTAAAAGTTGTTGAAATCTTGCCAACCTAAAGAAAGGAATGGCGATGTATTGTTTGAAGTCAGGAGCCCGCCTGAAGAGAGGAATGGCGATTTATTTTCAAAGTTGTTGTTGAAGTCAGGAGCCCGCCTGAAGAGAGGAAAGGCGTTTATTTTAAAAGTTGTGTATTTGAAGTCAGGAGCCCGCCTGAATAGAGGAATAGCGCTTATTTTTAAATGTTGTTATTGATGTGGGGAGCCCGCCCAGATAACAGAGGCATACATTTCAGTCTTTACATTTCAAGCATTGAAGTTGGGAGCCCGCCCAGATAACAAAGGCATACATTCAGTCTTTAATTTCAAGTGTTGAAGTTGGGAGCCCGCCCCTAGAACAAGAGGCATACATTTCAAGATCAAGTCAGAGGACAATAAAACAGAGGGTTACAACAGAAATCCCCAGCAGGAGACAATAAAATTTCCCAACACTGGGAAACAGAAGGTTGCAACAAGAGGTCACAGTACAAACTCAAGTACATGTGTCAAAAGAAGAAAAACACCGGAAGAAATGCAAGCAGACAAGGAAGCAAGGCAACAAAAACAAATTGTACTCTAGCCTAGCTTCTTGTTTTCTTTTAAGCATGGTGTAACAAGGAGATCGGTAAGCAGTGGTAATAGCATGCAACAACAGTAACAATGCAGTCCCACGGTAGTCCCAGCTACCAAAAACTTCCCGAACTACATTGACCTGATTCCTGTTTAGCCCAGGATATGTAGGAAACCTTTGAAGCAAAGGTTCGGTCAAATCTTTTTCAAAAAATGCTTCACACGGAGTACTCGGATGGGCAAAAATCGCTCGCTTTATCTTTGCACGAAAACCCTTCGTGTCTTCGGGCAAAGAGGGGCAGCTGTAAGCACGTGATTTTTGCCCTATATGAGAATTACTCCCAAAAAATTCAAAAATAAAATGATTTTTCTTTGGTGTGCAATTTTGTGATATTTTGAATAATTATTTGTATTTGTCTGTGCGTATTTATTTGCTAAATTAATAAAAAATACAAAAATATGTCGCATTTTGCATGTAGGATTTAATTCTATAATTGTTACTAATTAAATTTGTTTACAAAAAATTAAAAATTACAAAAATAGGCATCGTTTGCATTTTTAGCATTTAATGTCCAAATATACAATTTTATGCTTAATTATTACTTAATTGTGCGTTAATTGTTATTGGGAGTTAATTTGCGCTTTTATAACTTAATTTAGTTCTTAATAATAGTTTAAGTATTTTTATAATTTAGTTTTAGAAAAATAAAAGAAGAAAAGAGAGCGAAAATATAAAGAAAGTCGGAATTGGGCCTCTTCTTCAAGAGAGAGAAAATTCCGAAAAAATATTTAAACTTTCAAAAAAAAACTAAAAAAAAATCTTTTGCTTTCTTTCATTGTTTGAAATCAGAATTAATTGTTTTTCATCAAAGCTTGGAGCTTTTGTTTTGAGATTAATACTCCACCGGTTTGCAAACTCTGTTCCTGGGTTGTTACTGCTATTGGACTTTTGTTGCTGTGCTGTATTGTTATTACTGCGTGGCTGACTTTCTTCTTCTTATATTGGCAATACCAGGTACACAACTGTAATTTTGGCATTTTGTAAGCTGAAATGAAGAACGGAATGTTAAATTTTTAATTTAGTTTTAATTTTTTTTGTATTGTATTTAGATTATTCATGTATTATTATTCTGTCAATCACTGTCATTTGGCATAATTAGACATGTTATAGCGATATATTAAATAACGCCTTAACCGAATTATTAGGAAATATATTCAAGACGGATTACTAATTAAAACTGTTTAATAATCAAAATAGAAAAAATAACGTAAAAAATGGCGTTATTGAATCAGTTTGGCAAAAATTGATTAATTCCTTATTCATAAGGTTTTTTTGTCAACATTAAGTTAATCGGAATCATGTAGTTAATTTCAGTTAAAACATGAATTAGTTTGCGAATCAAGTATTAGGACATGATGTGAATTAAAACAAAGTTAGTTAAGTTTAAATTGTTTAACTTTTAGAAATATGGTTTAGTAATCAAGTTTTTTTTTAATTTTCAGTATTTGTAAATAATTAATTTCAATAAGCTTAAGTCATACTAACAATATGTTTTAATCCAACTATGGGATAATTAGTTTTTTTTTTACTTTTTGGGCAATTCCATGTTGTTCGTAATTATCATTTTAGTAATATTACTTTCCATTAATATTTGTTTTGAATTAGTAATTAATATGTTATTTTTAAGTATGTAGAGATTGACTTCATAATTATGGACAAACTTAGTAATAATAAAGATATAGTCATTAAAGGGTATTCATAAAATAAGGGAGGATCTCACTAACAAATAAATAAATATAAATAATACAAAAAATTGCAGTCCTCCAATCTTATTTATTTATTTTTTTATATAAGAAAATACCTAGATTTCAAGATGGGCGATTTAGTAAAATTCACGGTCTTACCTAATAATATCATAACGCGTAGTATTTTGGCGCATATTTAATAAGGTTATTTTCTTGAATACGGGTGTACATTTATGTAACCCAAATCACGATCTTGACGAAGTCAAAATGCGTCAACAAATCACGCGTGCACTGGTTGTGGCGTGGCTCGAGATGCGTTTTCACGACGTTGCAATTTTGTATAAAATAAATAATGATAAAAGCGGTTTTTAAAAGTTAAATTTGCACATAAGTTTATAATACGTATTATATCAGATAGTCAAGCCAAATATAACAGTTGAGCGACCGTGCTAGAACCACGGAACTCGGGAATGCCTAACACCTTCTCCCGGGTTAACAGAATTCCTTATCCGGATTTCTGGTTCGCGGACTGTAATACAGAGTCATTCTTTTCCTCGATTCGGGATTAAAATTGGTGACTTGGGACACCCTAAATCTCCCAAGTGGCGACTCTGAAATAAATAAACAAATCCCGTTTCGACTGTCCTTTAATTGAAAAAAACTCCTTGTACCCTCGCGGGGCGGAAAAAGGAGGTGTGACAATAGCCGCTCAGTTATTAGGTACACGTGGCAACATCATCATTTCATGCTGGAATCTGTCTATGAATTCCCTGAGCAGCTCCGTATCTCCTTGTTTTATTTTGAAAATGTCCTCCATTCACTTTTCAACTTTTTGAGCTCCCAAGTGTGCTTTGATAAATGAATCTTCAAGTTCAGCAAAAGAATCAATAGAATTTTTAGGTAAAAGAGAGTACCATATCAATGCTCCCTTCGTGAGCGTTTCTCCGAATTCTTTGACCATACTGATTCAATTTCTTACTTGGTAAAATCGTTGCACTTTACACCAGTTGTAAATGCAGTTACGTGATCCCATAGATCAGTTGTTCCATCGTATTTCGAAATATCGGGCATCTTGAATTTCTTTGGAATTGGTAAAGGAGCGGCACTTGGCTTTCAAGGTTGTTGAGAGTATTTATCCATATCTATTCCCTTGATTACGGGCAGGACTCCAGGTATCTGCTCTATGCGATCGCTCTGCTCCTTGAGCGGTTTCTGCAAAGTTAGTACTAAACTTTGTAAATCAGAATTAACTGGGTTACCTGACCCTCCATCACGAGATTCGCTAGGAGTTCCTCCACTGCCTGAGTTAACGAGTCCTGAGCGAGGATTTTCCATGATGTTGTTGTTTAGAGTTGGTGTTGGTGGTACAGCCGACAACTGGTTAGGAAAAGCCTGAAGAGCATTACTGACCTGTTGAGCGATTAATTTTTCCAAATCTTCATCAATAGCTTGATCATTCTCAAACTGCTCGTTCATATTTAATTCAGATCCGTCAAGAGTCCCTTCTCGGGATAGTCGAGGAGAGTTTCGTTGTGAAGGGACTGGAGTTCCATCGCATTGTTGATTCTCCTGATGTTGTTGATTTTCTTGGTGCTATAAATTTTGTTGGTTATTGTCGTAGACATTCGACATGATTGTTTTGACAAAAGAGTCGATTTAGAAAGTAAAAGATTATCAGATTCCCGATAACGAAACTAATTTGTTTAACCAGAAAAAGGAATTTCGGTCAAAGCTTAATTTTAGAAGAACTCGAGTTACTGATAATCAAATAAAGAAATAGTTATCTAATGAAAAAGAAAAATTGAATTGAGAAGTAGCCGAGTAAGCAAAATAAAGCAATGTAAATCAGTATATTCCAATAATAATCAGTGTGTCCATATATACAAAATGTTATTTCTCTCCATTTATAGCTTTTTCTAAGTACTACGTTCTTTTTCCTCTCATAATAGAGCCATTATGAGCAATTAATGACATTAATGAAACGTTATAATTGACAATCGTAACTGTTTCATGAAGATTCTATAACATTCTCCATCATTTATGCTCATTAATTGCAGATAATACGTATCTGTACTTTTTGCTATCTTGGTTCAGTCCAGCGATGTCTCTTCAAATTATCAAGAGGTTCGAGTAACAGTTCCTTCTTATTTTCTTGAACCTTTGTCCGTACCTATTAAGGCTCGCGTCTCTTTGTGTACTCTTTGCCAGTTGTCACTCTTTTATTGATCCACGTGTCTTGACATGTCAGCCACATGATTAATTCCAAATGTTAACTCGATTTTCGCCAATACAGTTTGGTTGATTTTTTCTTGTTCAGGACCCAATTAACCAAACCAAATACACATTCTTTTAAGTGGGTTCATTCAAATTTTCAATTCAGTTCCATTTTTTAATTTTGG